>NC_047662.1:74512797-74812797 GCF_011762505.2 Arvicanthis niloticus
TCCAGAGGGTCTGATGCCATTTTCTGACCTCCACAACACCAGGAATATACATGGTGCACATTCATACATACATGCAAGCAAATATTCATACACATAGATAAAATAATCTTAATTTTAAAAAAATCTCATCTGAGTAAATACAAACAAATAATTGGAAACTTGCCTTACAAGACTATTTTGGGGAGCTTTGAAGAGAGGAAGCTAAACATTAAAAAAATCTTTTATTCAACAATGTGTTAAATGTCCACTCAGTAGTGTATTATGCTTTAGTTCATGGCTGATTTTCTCCATCACTGCTTTCAATCTAGCTGAGGCATGATGTCATTACCTTGGTTATACTGGGAAAATGAAAACCGGCATGTTTGATGTTTTATTCAGCCCTTTCTCCTTCAAAGGATGAGCAATCTTACCAGAGAGTGGGAAACAAGCCACAATGAGGAGAAGTACAAAGAGAAGATAGAAGAAAATGAAAGAGGACAGATCCCGAGGAAACAAGAAGACACCAGAAATGATGCACGTATATTATGTGAGGAAGTAAAAGTACTGTGTGATTTCTTATCTAAAATGAAGGGAAGATTTGCCAGAATATCACTTATCTAGCTAGCTCGGATGCTCTACACAAAAGTCAGAGTAGGTTACTTTGATGAAAAACTCATTAGTACTCAATTAATTGAAAAAAAAGGTATGTTTTAATTTTGTGTTAGATTGAATTCAGATATCCTCAGCCACACAAGGCCTATGGGCAACAAAGGTAGACATAGATGATGAATCCTGAGTCATCTGAATCATCCTAATGGTGTAGAATAAATTCACAGGAATTTTTAGGTAATTTAAATGTTTATGTTACAGTGGGGAGCAAGGTCACACAGCTCAGATAGATAGATAGATAGATAGATAGATAGATAGAGACAGATCGAGAACAAATAGCTAGTATATAGACAAAGAAATTTAAGGAATAGCTTGGTAAAAATAAATAAATAAATAAAATATTTGTAAACTAAATAGTTGGCTCAGAAGTTAAAAGCCTATAATGTTCTTTCAGGACTCAAGTCCAGTTCTTAGCACTATGATTAATTTTTAAGAAATAATTTTTTTTCCGTAAATACATTCTGGGTAAGCATCTTCACCTGTTTAAAAATAGAAAAGGGACAAGAGAGGGGGAGTTCACAAAATCAGTTCTCTATGAAGACATTGGGAAGTAAATACTTCCATTCTTTCTTTACAAGACAAACACAAATAAAAATGTAACTCTGCCCTGTGATGTCATTTTCACAGCAATCTAATGATAATTAATAATCATAAAATATAAACACTAAATAAAACTTTAGTGACTAGGAAGTAAAAGCTATACCAGTATAATGATTACGTCTGTACAGTAAAATGCCCTAAGTCTTACTTAGGGAGAAAGGAAGGCACCTAACTCTAGCTGGTCTCCAAATTCAAAACCCATCCAATGATTTTAATAAAATTCAGATAGATCTATCAAGCTTTCCAAATATGTAACTTTGTGAAGTACTATATGAACTAAGTTTTAAATTAAAATCACTGAAGAAAAAAGTGTCCATTAATTTGCTTCTGAAGTGGATTTGTAATCAGGACATGAACAATAAAGAAAACATTATAATTTAACTTAAATTGGAAAACTACTGAAGGAAGGTAATGTCCTACACCTACATACATACACAATTTTTAAAAATAAAAAAGCAACTGAAAGTCAAATTCAAATTCCTGGCTTTGTTAAATACAAGCCTTATATATGTGAGATAAAATATTCATAGGTGCCAAATACAGGCCTTAAAGCTTTCAGATAAAATATTCATAGGTGCCACAATCAATCAAGTTCTCATTAAAAATCAAAAATGAACGCACTCATGCATAAAAGGTGGCTATAATGGTTTCAGTTTACAGGCAAGATAATGGAAAATATCTCAACCTGCTTTTCATTTTATGTTTCACACACTGATGTAGATAGTAGATAGTCTATAATGTTCCATCATATGTACTACATTATTTTATCATTGTAATTATCTGGCTGGTATCTGCATAACAGATACAAATCTTTCACTATCTTATAGGACTTTTTCATTTGTTTCCTTTCTCAAAATACTACTGTAAACAATTTTGGTTCTCTTTTCATTGATTAAAAACTTGCTCCTTTAGCCCCTGGGATGTCATCTCTCATAGTTCACATGATACACCTCAGTGTTTGACAGCGCACCACAAAGCTGACATTAGTTCCTCTTAAAGTTCGTTAGTGATGAGGTTAATTCAAATGTTGAAATACTTATTACAGAAAAGAACATTTGGTTTTAACACTAAATATATTATAATCATCTTATAACTCTCTGCTCTAATATATTACCCAAAACAGTATTCAAATACTTCAGTGTTCTTGAAAGTAATCCTTAAATTCAAACTCACAACTAAACTATTATTACTGTAATATAATGAACACTGTCCTGCCAAAATTATAACATTGTGTCTTATAAAGGTGATCCTGTAACTACTTTGAATAGTTTCCTATAATTTGGAGAAGGGGATAAATTATAGATGCCATTAATAATTTCTGATCAAACTGTCAAGTCAATGAGGTTTTTCAGTGCCCCCGTTTCATTTTTTTAATTTATTTTTTATATGAGTATACTGTCACTGTCTTCAGACACACCAGAAGAGAGCGTAGGACCCCATTACAGATGGTTGTTTGCCACCAAGTGATTGCTGGGGACTAAACTCAGGACCTCTGGAAGAGCAGTCAGTCACTGCTCTTAACCACTGAGCCATCTCTCTAGCCATAAAGATTTATTTGTTTATGTACTATATATATATGTATATGTATACATACATGTATACATATATTATATATTTTTTCCCTTCAGGTTCATCTGCATACTAGAAGAAGATATCAGATTCCATGGGACTAGAGTTATAGAAGTTGTGAGCAACCATGCAGGTGTGGGGAATTGAACTTAGGACCTCTGGAAGAATGCCAGTGCTCTTAACCATTGAGCCATCTCTCCACCCTCATTTCATTTTTAAGTGAATATATGGTACATAGAAGAAAAACTTCCTTCATCATTTTAATAAAAGGCAATCATAACATATCAGTGCCTGAGAAGAAGAGCTCTACTCATTCAAGGGTGAGTCCTGATAAAGGAAGATGCTTGATTCCAGTTATCACTCAAATTTAACTCTAATTGTTCTTACAAATAGCTCATGTCTAGCTGACATCTTTGGAAGAAGAGTGGCCAGCAAACAAGATAAATTTCAACAGTGTTTAAGAAAGAAAAGAAAGTTGAGAATAGGCACAATATATTGAAATGACAACTGCCCAATAAAGTATTAAGCAGTCAGCTAAACTCATTATGAAGACAATACAACAGAAGAAACATTACCTACTAATGTGAAAATAAATAATATTGTTCAATTAGGGTAACATTTAAAAGCTAGCAGTTTGAAGAAGATATACATAAAAAATAGAGTAAATAAACTGCTGAACTACCTCAAAACACAAAAGCCCTCAAGGTAAGAAATTGAACGCAGGTTTTACCTTGGGCTAGTCTTTCAAGTCGCTTTCCATGCTCTGGAGGTATAGCATACCTAAAATGTTAAGAAGAAAAAATGTATGTTTATAATATTTTAGCTAGTTTCTGAAGAGTATTTATTCTAAACATCTTCATTTACAAAAAAAATGAACACTAACTGCACTTAAATGAACTAAGTAGAAAGCAAGAAATAGTAAAAGCCTGTCCCTTAGACCCAGAAATGAAGAAAAATGGACATAAACTTCCTACTTAAATGTCACAAATTACCAGTAATTTAAAGCCTACAGAACAGATGTTCAAGACTAGTGAACCCTTGTCTAAGCCTGGAGATAATCCACTAACCACAACATTTCTATGTAGTGTAGATATTTCTGGACATGGGTACTCTATTTGTTTAGAAGCTGGTGTGGTTTGGTATTATTTTGTAGAAAACATTGGTTACTATCTTTTTGTAATTCTTTATCATATTTATTGTGGATGCATATGTATGTATGCACACGTGCATTTATGTGTGTGCATAAAGGTCACGGGATAACTTTAAGGGGTTGGTTCTCTTCTTCAATCAAGTTAGTTTCCAGGGATCAAACTCAGCTTTTCAGACTTAGTGGAAAGCATCCCTACCCAGTCAGCCATCTCACAGACATGGTTGTTGTCTTTTAAATGTAGCTTGCTTGTATTTGTTTATTTTATGGGTATATGACTTTTAAAGTCCTAATTATAAATTTATTACCCTAAAGAACAGAAATATTCATCTAAAGTTCCCAGTGCAGTGATTCTCAGCCTTCCTAATGCTGTGGCTCTAATAGCTCCTCATTGCTGTGGTGAGCGCCTTCACCATGAATTATGTTCAGTGCTACTTTACAATTGTAATTTTGCTACTGTTATGAACTGTGATGTAAGTATTACTGGAGATAGAGGTTTGCCAAATGTGTCCCAACACACAAGTTTGAGAACCACTATCCTAGTACTTCGAACATGAAGTAACTGAATTATTTGCTGAATTCTGAACTGAAAATCTCATGATATGCTGTACAAAACTAAATTTTAAAGGCACTTCAATGAAAAACGTTAGATATTGTCTTACCTGGGGTTTTATATTGCTGTGACAAAACATTATGACCAAAAAAGCAAGTTGGGGAAGAAAGGGTTTATTCAGCTTACATTTTCCCATTGCTGTTCATCACCAAATAGTCTGGATCAGAACTTAAAACACTGCAGGAACCTGAAGACAGGAGCTTGTGCAGAGGCCATGAAGGCATGCTGCTTACTGGCTTGCTTCCCCTGGCTTTCTCACCTGCTTTCTTATTGAACTCAGGACATCACCCCAGGGATGGTGCTACCCACCTTGATTTGGAATGAGAAAATGCCTTACAGCTGAATCTCATGAAGGCATTTCCCCAACTGAGGTCCCTTCCTTCCTAATGACTCAAGTCTGTGTCAAGTTGACACACAAAACCAACCAGTACATATATTATAAACATATCTAATAATCATTAAATGAGTTAACTGAGATGATATACTGCTTTTAAACATAAAGATTTCCTGCTTACTAGAACAATGTATAATAAATACAAATTCCTTTTTACTGATACACACACAGCCGGTATGGCTGCCCAAATGAGCTGGGTGTGAAGAGATATTTCTATACCCATATTACTCTAAGCAACTGGCAAGGATAAATTCTCAATTTCAAATGTAATCACCAGTTCACAGAAAAAACAAAGTCATCATTTGTTGAAAAGATAAAAGGCAAAGTTAACATTGTTCTATCCCACATCTAGTTGGGCCTTGGACAAGGTAACTCTATTTAACCTGCGCCCTTTAGGCATGTATTAACAAGTCTCCACCTCCAAAGATTTAAATATTAATGAGTTATCTAAAGGCCAGGGGCGTAGCTAATTAAGTTATTCTCTCTCTTCTTCCCCCTCCCTATAAAAGGCCAGGTGAGCCTGGCTTTTGGGGGAGCGCTCATCATCTATACCCACTCACCATGCCATGAACAATAAAAGCTTTGGAAAACTCCACGTGTCGCCTGGGCCTGCCGCTGCCAGATTGCCAGCTTTTGGAACCTCGAACCGCAGCTACCGCCAGCCCGAGGCGGCTGTGTGAATGTGGGACCCGGCCGGCGGACTCCCTCCCCACCCCCACCCCCACCCCACCCCCACCCCCGCGAGCTTTTTTTCCTCACAACATCCGATCCTCAATTTATTTCTAGTATATAAACCACTCTCATTAGATACTCTTCTACCACCTTACCTGGTGACCTTATTAGCCCAAACTTCTACTTGGCTGAGTGCACTATTGTGGAGAGATTATCTATTTAATTGGGTCTGTTTTTCTTTTTATATTTAGAATAATGTCTTGGTCTATTTCTGAACTTCCTAAGAAACCCAATTCATATTATAACTACAAGTCAATTCAAATAAAATTCCTATGATGTAATCAAACATTGCTACAGTTTTTCTCTGAAATCATTAAAGGGTAAAAAATCTTACCACCATTGCCCACAGAGAAAAATGAAATATTGCCCAAGTAAAGCTAAATCTTCATATTGATAGTGATTCTATGGTAACAGTCAGCATAGTACAAGGTAAAAATGAATTCTGGAGGACATTTCCACTGTCCTGCTATAAAGAGTATTGGCAAGAGCTGTGCTTACATGGACCAAATGTGTCTCCCTAATGAGGAAGGCACACTGATAAGATATTACAGGTACAATTCCTTTAAAGGTAGTACTGATTAGATACTGAATAGCACATTTTCATTTTAATCCAGTATCTTCACTTGTTTTAAGTTTTTCTTATTTTCGGAGTCACAAAAACACAATCTCTTCTAAGTATATCTTTAAGTGATTTATTCCAAGAAAACTTGGAAATTTTAGTCAATACTTTAAGGATTTTCTTCATTTACAATGATATTTGCTATAGGTTTGTTGTATATTGCCTTTATGTTGAGAGATGTCCCCTGTATCTCTGTTTCCTGCAGAACTTTTATCATAGAGATGAAGTATTCTGAGGACTTTTCTGCAACAACCAAATTAGCAATAACCAAAGACTGCATAACAAGCTACAATAAGACTATGCACAAACCCTCATATTAAGGCTGGATAAGGGACTCAATCCAGTAGAAGGAAAAGGTTCACTAGAGCATGCAAAGGAATCAAAGATAACCAACCACTCTCCCACTGTTGAGAGTCCCACAAATATGAGGTGGGTCAGCTGTTAAAGGCCAGGCTCACTACTTTATTGAAAGTTATGAATCTATTACATCACTGCTTTTACCTCAATTAAACTTTGGTAGGTCATTTACCAAGAAATTTATCCATTTCTTCTTCCTTAGAATTGATTGTCTGAGTTTCCTTGGTGTCTACTGTAATATTTCCTCTTTAACTTATAATTTTATTTAACTAGATTGTATTTTTCTTTCAGTTAATTTGAACAAAAGATTGTCAATCTTCATCTTTTCAAAGAACCAACTCAAAATTACATTGAACATTTACGTTTTTCTACTGTTTCTATTTCAGTCCTTGATTTTGATTAGCACTTCCCATCTACTTTTGGGAAATGTTATTAATCTTCCTCTTCGCTGGCCTTTTGGTGCATGATAAGTTATTAATTTGAGATCTTTCACTGTTCTTAATATAGGGACATAGTTTTACAAAATTTCATTTCATGACTGTTCATTTGTAATTCTTTCATAGAGTTTGGAATGTTATGTTTTCATTTTCAGTCAATACTAGAAATTTAATACCATTTGCACACACCCCAGGCATAGTACTTCCAGTTTTAGCTAACACACTAAGACAAGTGAAGGAGATAGAGAAGATACAAATGAGAAAGTGATCAAAGTATCCTTATATGCAGATGACATGATTGTATACATACAGTGTGAAAGAGAGTGGAAAGAGTCTGTGAGAGTGAGAAGAAACCAGTGTTGTCTGGACACTGCAGGACAGCTGCACATACAAACTCACAGTGCTTGTAACAGCCTAAAGACGTATACAAGCATAAACCAAATCAAACCCCTCCATGGAAAGGGGAGTTGGGCTGAGAAGCTACTGGCATTTCTGAACTGCTGGGAAAGAAAAGATCAATTTTCTGTGAATGTGTTTCCACTGATAACTCTATCATGTTTCAGTAAATGACCAACTCATCCAAAAATAGTTCAGCAGCACAAATTGACCTGGAGAGAATAGGGTGGGGGGCTCCAAGGTGGAGTGAGAATGGAAAAAGGAATATATCTGGGAAAATCTAGAGAAGGTAGAGTGCATATAGTCAAAACATATTGTACAAAATTCTCAAAAACTAATGTTTATTAAAAAAAACAAAACAAAAAAAACAAAAACAAACAAACTAAGCTCACTGAGTGCACATCTTTCATCCGAATACCTGGGAGACAGAAGCAGGCAGATCTGTATGAGTTCAACGCCAGCCTGGTCTACATATAGATTTTCAGAGCTGTCAATGTAGAAACCTGTCTCAAAAAACATAAAAAGGAACTTAAAATAGTATCAGCTGAGAAAGGTGATATTCTGAAGGGTTTTGGCAAGTCCACATTTGTCTATAGGATCTTCCCAGCACTCTAACACTGCTCAACTGTTCTTTCCACCCAGTGCAACCTTCCTTTCTTCTCATAGGTATCACTCTTGAGAGACTACCCTGAAACTATATGGCACACAAAACTCAAAACAGCCTTTCCACACCATCTGAGCTGCGATAATAACAATGAACATAACATCTTTGCAAGAAATAGCAGACCTGAAAATGAATAGGTTGGACATCTATAAATATGACAAGAAATAAGGTACTTAAGCTGAGGGCTTGGAAAGTATAATACATCACAAGCCCTGAGAAAAGAAACCCAGCATGACCTAACCTTTATCCCTATACAACCTCTGAGATAAAAAACAAACAAACAAACAAACAAACAAACGCTTCCAACAGTAAGATGTATAGGCAGACAGGCACAGTGAAAAAAAATTAACCATCAAAAATATATTCTTTTCAATCTAGAATTCTAAATAAGGTTCAGTAGCCACTTCTACAAGAATTAATATCGTAGGCAAGCATACACATAAAAGATGCTTCTGTCTGAAATCATTAATATAAAAGCTAGTGATATAAGTATAGAAAATTTACATTAGATTTCATATTTCTCAACCTTCTCAATATTTTTTATGTATCTAACAATACGTTTTTCATGAAAGGGTCATTATGAAGTATTAGTTGATGAATTTTTAAAAATTTTATGAAAACCTTCCCTTCATAATATCAACTCCAAAATACTCAACAAATAAAATAAACTAAATTTTCAAGTGTTATATATCCAGACAACCTTCCCACTCCCTAATGCAGGCTCATTGTCAACAACTCTATTCATGAAAAATCAGCAGCACCCACTGCTGCATCTGACCCAATTTCTAAATATGACCTGGAATAAATAGCTAGTCTTAAAAATGTAATTAAATTAAATGGAGCCAAAGACAAACATAGGCCTTCACAAACCCTAAGTCTTGAGAGATAAACTAATAAGTGAACATACATGGGATCAGAGATAATGCCTATAAAATTATTAAAACTACTACACATGCTTCTATATAGTCACAGCCGTTCTCCCATCCTTTTGTAAAATGAGATTAAATGCCATGCATCTTTTAGAAACTGTTACTGAAACAGCAAGACTAACAGTCTGAAAAGGATGTATAAAGAGATGAAAAATAAGCTATCTTGCTGATTTTTAAGTGTAATTATTAGTTCCCATAAAATATTCCTATTTCAGCCGGGCGGTGGTGGCGCACGCCTTTAATCCCAGCACTTGAGAGGCAGAGGCAGGCGGATTTCTGAGTTCGAGGCCAGCCTGGTCTACAGAGTGAGTTCCAGGACAGCCAGAGCTACACAGAGAAACCCTGTCTCGAAAAACCAAAAAAAAAAAAATACCTATTTCATTAACTTCATCATTTTCCCTATGGATTCAGATTTGAGATTTAATATTTTACTTTCATGTAATAAGGCTTCTTGTGGTTTCTATAGGTGGTATATTGATGTAAGTCAATGTACAGAAAACAAGACATTACAAGAATCTAAAAGAAGAATTTGTACACAATTTACAATCTTTAAGGAACTATAAAGAATATTTAATTAAACAGGTATGGTAGTGTGCCTCTCTTATTCCAGTACTCAGAACATGAGCACTCAAAGATTGGGAGTTCAAGGTTAAACTCAGTTAAACACTGATACTGCTTTGGTATAGTGAGAATTCTGGAAGTTTGGTTTCTTTAAAGCAGAAATATTATAATATGTTTTAATCCCAGGTGTGAGGATATGTGGCTGCTTTGGAGCAGCTGACTATAATTGGCCTTAGGTTCAACAGAGGCATGGCTCTGCCAGCTGCAGATAGTTTCTGTGACTGTGTGACACATTTGGCACTCTGGGAACTTTTTAGAGGGAGGGTATATACATGCTAGAGTCCTGATAGGTGGGTTTGGTGGTTGTGGGTTGTTCAGAGGAATTGTTTGTGGTTTGTTAGTAGTCATGCTCAAATAAAAAAATTTTATTATAAAAAATTTAAAAAAATTTATTATACCTATTGATCTCTGAGGGAAGGGGTATATGAAAGACAGACAGAGACAGAGTCAGAGAAGGCTGGGATAAATTGCTGGAGTTGGTTCTCTACTATGTGAGTTTGAAAGACGAAACTCAGGCCATAAGCACGTTTACCCATTATGGTTGTAGGCATCATATTTCAGATATATTCTTGTTCTCTACGAACCAAATCTGAAAGCTTCTTACTCATTTTTTAACCTAGTCTAGAAATGAAAGATTCAAATTACCATCTAAATTCTGTCATCTCTAGCAATTAACACTCTCACATGTAATGCTAGTAAAGGAAATTTTCTTTGCCCTGAAACTCCTATTCTACTAGATATAAAATTACTGTGGAAAACTAAGACATACAGAAATTTTACTCCTGAACATATATCCCCAGAAAACACTATAAATTGCCATAGAGATTATCTGTACCCCATATTTACTGGTGATTTATATATTCTAACAAGGAAACGGAACCAATTTAATTGTCCATCAACAGATAAATAAATGAATAATAAAAATCTGGTACATTAATAAAACAGAAGACTATTCCCCTCTAAAGAAAACTGAAATCACAAACTTTGTGGAAACATAGAAGGACTTAGAATGCATAATATTAAGTGAGGTCATATACTCTCAGAAAGAAAACAAGTATGTGTTCTCACTCACAAGTAGATCCTAGTCTTATGTGTGTGAATAGATATGCATGTGGGTATGGAATAGCATAAAGGAAGAAGAACAAGAGAGGGAAAATATTAGGACGTGGGGAGGGACTGAATACAGGTAAAGAACAGGAGTCAGAAAAGCAAGTATTGAGCTAGTTGAGTTCCTAGTTTCAATACAATCATAGACTTTTTGGTGGTAGGAAGGTGAATTAGAATGTATTTGATAAAGTGTAAAACCCAATGTGAAGCTTCTTAGAGTGGTTGCTTTCTGTATAGAAGTTGACTGAGATGCATAGATTTTGGGTCCAGGTAATTCCACTGTGTGATAATTTTTTATTTGTAAGTTTTTTATAATAAAGTTTTAGTAAGTAAAAAAAAGAAAAATTCTTATGACCAATAAGATGTTCACTTTTGTTCTTACTAAAGTAACATAAATTATACAAGAAGTACTGATAAGACAGGGATGTGTATATGCAAAAGCATTCCAAAATGTTCTATCATAAATGTATCAAAATGTTCTATCTAAAGTGGAGTCTAGAAGAGGCTATTCTCTTTTGATACAAGCCTTTCTATGTTGAAAAGTACCCCTGAAGGTCATCAAACCATGGTATCTCCTATATTGACAAAAATATAAAACGTGCTCCTGTCTGTATGTCAGCCTGCAAATACATAAATTATAAAAACTCAAATACATGTCTGAAATTGAATACAGCTTAAAAAAAATCAAAAGGATACCAGTGTTACCAATAAGCTAATAGCTACAAAAAGAAAATGAACATGACATAAAAGTCAGTTTATACTAATACACTTTAAAAGTCTTTACTGAAAAAAAAAAAAAGGAAAGATAGCAGATGTTTCAAATCCCAGCATGTAGAAGGCAGACATGGAAAAATATCACTAAGAGCCTACGTCATTTATCCAAGGAGCTCAGGTCGACTAGGGCTCTAGAGCCAACCACATATCAAACCAGTTTGGAAGCGCCTACTTGTAACCCCAGCACTCAGGCAACTAAAACAGGAGGATCACTATGATTTAATGGCTATCCTGTGGTGAGAAGGAAAACCCCATCTTAATAAATAAATACACCATACAGCAACTTAAGTGTGTTGCCAGTCTCACCAATCCAATCTCCTATAGGGTGCTAGTAGGCCCCCTGATTCATTTTTCCTGTCCTTCTAACCCACACATACCAACTGAGTCACTAAGAGATCCAATAGATTATCAAGGTTATTTAAGTCTCTACATACAAGAAGTCAAGTTTTTCATGCCTATCTCATACATAACATCTAAGAAATGTTCAAAGTAGAGGTGCTTCACTAACTACTGAGACCAAGATTATTTATTAATCCACACTCTACAAAATGCCCACAGCAAACAACTGGGCTTAAAAGTGCTCCTCAAAAGAAAAGGATTATATGATTACAACCCAAAACTTCCTTACACTCACTCTACCAAAGAAGTAAATTCTCATCAATAATGAACAACAATCAATGATTCACAACTCTAATGGATGTGAGTATTAAACAAGTGACTTGCCAAGACTTGGGCTCCCCAAAGTGGAGATAATTAATACTGTAGAGATCCATGTCCTCAGTGTGCCATGCAAATGTTGTTTTCCACATTCCAAAATAGAGGTAAGGGGTATTTACACCCTCAATAGAAATACCGCACTCTTCTTCAACCACATCCAAGACTGTATTTAGGCGAGCTATATTCCATTCATCCACGCCCTAGAGACAAGAGCAAAATCAAATGTTAGTAAATGAAAAATAGCACCTACTATTCAAATAGCTATTCATCAGGTACTACTACACTGTGTATTTTTTTATTTAAAAATGGAAAAAATAGCACATATTCAAAAGTTACATTAAATTATTATTAAAATTATTCTAAAATTATTATCAACATATTTTATATATAATTATCAAGGTAAAATGGCATCCAATAACTGCATGATTCTCAATGAAATTAAAGGAATAATAATAGTAGTTGCTGGGGGGGGGGCAGCCCCAGCAGGGGGCCTTCTTTATTGTCAGTTTTTCTGAAGGCAGCTATGGAGGAAGCCTGTTGGCGGAGAGTAAGAAGACTTTGTCTTACTGAGATATTTAGGATTGCTGTATAATAATAAAAAGTTTACTTCTCTTAGTTACTATGCTACTGTAGCTGACCTGCCTTGTAAATTCCTCTGAGGCCAGAAATTGTACTCTCTGGCACTTAGCACCTCATCCTAAAACAGCAGGAGATAAAGGATTAATTGCTAGAGCCTTTCCCTTTTGTCATGATGCCTCTTAACTGTCAGGCTAGGGGCAAGTTTGGAGCAATAAACTTCTATTGAACCAAGAGAAGAGAACTAATGCTTGCTGAAGGAAAAACTTTTACATAGGCAAATATGCATAAACTCACATAAATTCATATACAGATTCACACATGCGCATTTATGCATTTCCATTCAAACCAGTTCCCCCCGCCCCCACTTGCATGCATTCTCACAATTACATACTTAAACACACACACAGGCACACAGCACACACACACACATACATTCTCACAATTACACACTTACACATACACACACACATCCCTACTTACATATGCACATGGAACAAAAGACCAAGCACCAGTACAGAAAGAACTCACTCATTCTGGATGAAAAATGAGCTCCAATCATTATTGCATAGGCAAAAGAAAAAGCTTCTACCCTTTTAATGCTAAATGAATTAAACCCAAGTTTGTAAGAGAAAAAAAAAAAAAAAAAAAAAAAAAAAAAAAAAAAAAAGCCTTGTTCCTTTTAATAAGACTGCCTTGTTAGTAAGCAAGGACCTGTTCTGTCCCAGGGTGAAAGCCTGCCTGCTCCTTCTGCTCTCTGCAGCTTCTTTTTTCCTCTTTCTCCCTATGCATTCTGCACATTCCTGCAGGGCCAGGAAAGGGGTCTTGGTTTTTGGTAGAAGCACTGGCTGGAAGTAGCCTGGAGACCCTGCAAGGGATGGGCATCTATTCCGCTGCGCTCCCAGAATCCAGGCTCCTAACACAAGGCATGGAACTCCATTAACCTGTGCTGTTCAATCATGTAGGATGCAGCCCCTCCCAATGGGCACAGGCAGAGAGCATGACTACAAGCCTCAGCCTCAAAAGATTTACATACTAATGAGATACCTGAAGGCTAAAGGATATAGCCAATTAAGCATTCCTCCCCAGCCCCTCCCCCCTTTCTCCCTCCCTATTTAACTCTGGTCTGCCCAGAGTTTCACAGGGTGTGCACCTAGACCATCTACATTCACCACAGAAAATAAACTCCTGGAAACCCGTGAATTCCTTCATGTCTATTGTGGCCTGCCATCTTGTGGCTGGGGTGGAGGACTTCCCTGTGACCCAGCCACCAGACCACTGTGGCTTTTCCCACACACTGCTTCCTTAGCCTTAGCGCTTTATGTTACCTATAGTTTCTAAGTTATTCTGCTCTGCATTCTCCTTCTAATCTTGCTATTTCTGATGTCACAATAATGCTCTTACTCTCAGTGCCCTTTCAGTTCTGTCTAAAAAGTGTTCTGTCTAAAAATTTCTCAGTTCTCTCTCATAGCTCAATTCTTCTCAGCTCAGTTCTGACTCTTCTCTTTGTCCTCAGAACTTAATCATCTTTCAGAATACACTATCACGTTAAAAAGATCATCAAAAGTTCACAGACAAAATCAAATCATAAATTGAAACAGAAGTTTACAACAGAGAATGTTTACATGCATATCCATTAGGGTTAATTATCTGGCTGATCATTCATTCATCACCTGTCACAGCTCCACAGGTTCCCTGAAGGTTTAAAACAATAACTAAGTTTTAGTAAAGTTCTGTATAGATAAACCCAGTCAATATTTTATCTTCAGTCCTAGCACCTATAATAAATCGTTAGTCCCCTTTTTATGACTTTTGGTTAATTGTTTTACAACCTCTTGAAAAGTGCTCTGAGTAGAAGAAAGTCTGGTTACTATCTAAGAGCAATTAACTGGTGATACATGGAAGACTGGCGAAGTTCTCACTGCAGTTTTTGAAGAATGAAAAATTATAAAAATCATTTTTATAGAATATATACATATATATACATATATATACATATATAGATATATAGATACATATATATATATATATATACATATATAGATTTTTATAGTATACATATATATATATATGTTCAAGTTCTTTTAGGGACATGGAAAATTTTCTCTGAAACAAGCCAAGCCAGTTCCAGGAACTGGCTGTAAGGAGTGAAAGTCATTCAGGTGGTAAAAACACAATGACAGGACTGTGGCTTTACAGCTGGAGCTAGTGAGAATAAATAGTTGATAAATGACAAGGTAGGGCAGTGACTTGGTGAAACCACATTTTTGAGAAAATGATTGTACTGGGTAATTTCCATGGCCATTAACCTTTTAGGGTGGGTTTCTTTGGAATGTACCCCTACCCACTCCCCTGGTTTGTGGTTTTGCTCTTTAAAAGACCCCGGTACCCATCACTCAGGGCCAAAAACCCTGCTCTTGGAGCTAAAGAGCTTGTCGTTTTTGACCGCCGGCTCCTCCCCTAATAAACCTCTGCTGATTGCATCCAGGTATGGTTTCTTGTGATTTTTGGGTGGTCGTGATCCGGAGGCTTGAGGAAGGGTCTCCCGAGTATGGGGGTCTTCATTTTGACTATCAGAAAAGGACCTAATAGCAGTCCCATTATAAAAGAGCTTAATAATCATGACATAATTTTAGGAATTGTTATAGAATTATCATTAAAACTTTAAAAGGCATCTATTTGTCTATATAACATCACTATAAGACAGTACATCTTCATGGATCTGCAGAGATCTGCTTCAAAGGGGTGTGTTATTACTTAGTGATTGTTATATATGTTTAATAATAAGAGGAAATGCATATTAATAGCAGTAATCTTTCCTAAAATGAATTCTCTTACGGCCTGGACAATAAGAGCGAATCTGTCGCAGATTATATAATAATCTGAAGCGGGCCATCTCAGTAAGATCACCTGCTAGTATTCAGCTTGTCCTATTATGGCTTCTGACAAATAATAATCCTGGTCTAAAGCAGATAGCCTGAAATACAATACTGATAATTGGTATGTATTTACATTCAGGGGCTGAAATTTTTACTGTTTGTTTCATGTTTGCACATTAGTTTTAAGGCCCTGTTAGACATGAAACATAATCTTATCAATAGCAAGAAATACCTTCTGATAACTCTCTCTTGGTCATATCCATTTTACTGTAGCATGTGATCCACTGTGTCCTACAAATTTCATGCTACTGGGAAAAAAAAAAATCGCATTTTTCCAAATCATAGACCCTGTGCTCAGAGTAGTCCTCAAAAAGCAACAGCATACATTGACAAAAAATTTTATATACATAATTTCAGCTTTTAACAACTCATCTAAATTCTGGTAAAATTACTGGGATAGTTTAAGTTTTGTTTAGCTCATAGAGGTGGTTATAAACAAAAGAAATAGTTAAAACGACTGTCATAAAACTAAAGGGGAGTTTTGTTGTTGTTGTTTTGTATGTTTGTTTTCATTAAAGGTGGCAGGAATGGTAGTAAATGTATATAGTTTCAGAACTTTGGAAACTGAAACCAGAAGGATGAGTTCAGGCCAGCCTTAGCTAAAATATGTTGTCTCATAAAAACAAAACAATACTAAAAACACTTAAAAATAGAAAAATATTCTGATTTTAAGAGAATCTACCAATCAGTAACTAATTTACTGTAATTCACAGCTATGTAGAATGGTTTAGCAAACTATTTTGTTGACTCCCTAATACTTCACTCATAGTCAAAGTCTAATATCCAAAATTGAGCACATATATGTCAATTTACACTATTGTGTAAGGAAAAATAGTGATGAAGCAGGAAAGAAAAAGAAGAGGAAGAGGAAGAAGAAGAGAAGGAGGAAGAGGAGGAGGAGGAAGAGGAGGAAAGTATTTAAACATTTTAGTTCACTAAATAACTATTCTATCTACATCTGAAGCCCTATGCTGGGAACTTTAAAATGCAGATTTAATCTTAAGAGACCTCATAAAAGTTCAGTAAAATTATATAGATTTTCTCCTGTATTTATAGTATCCCAATTCTTAATTCAAGTCCAACTTGACTTCAGTCCATACACTTTAGTAAGAGACCTATTTGAAAATATTTACAGAAGTAACTAATCTAAGTTAATAAATGAGCATCAAAATTATAGGAACCACTTTAAACTGAATGACCGTATGAATAAAAAATAAACTATTTCATTGAAATTCTTGCACCTTAGGATTCATAGTCCTGCTGCACTCTACACACAAAAACATTACTTCCCAATCCATCCTCATCTCCTAATGGTGCAATGGTACAACAAGCCTCTTGGTACATACCCAAGATTGCCCATTCTTCTGAAAGCCCCACTCATTCCTTCCTTCTAGTTCTTTTTTTCCTTCAGTTCTTTTTTACTGTGCCAACCCACTGCACCTCTCTCTACCAGGGACCCACAGCTGCCAGACTATGCTGAAACTCATGTAAGGGAATTAGATTCTCCTTCATGTTCTCCATGCCAGTTTCCCCAAACTTATCCTTAGTCCTACTGTAGTCTGCTAGCCTGAGCACCACCTCCCAATCCTCTTACATCACCCTGGGCATATACCAAAAGATGCTCCACAATACCACAAGGACACATAGAGCTAGAAAATATCATCCTGAGTGAGGTAACCCAGACCAAAAAGGACATGCATGGCATATAGTCATTTATACATGGATACTAGCCACAAAGTACAGAATAATGTGTATACATGAATGAGAGAGAGAGAGAGAGACAGAGAGAGAGAGCGCACAAGTGTGAAGTGGTGCTCAAGTTAAGAAGAAATCAGTACTACAATTCAGGCTAACTGAAAGTGATGGGATTCAAATAGAAAAAAAGAAGGTCTACAAAAAGAAAATCAGTGAGATGTCCTGATTGCTGGCTGCATGACTAGTTTGAAATATTCATCATTGTATATAAATATTAAAATATATTACCCATAAAGAAATTATGTTTTTAAAAGATTTTTATAAAAAAAAAACAGAAAAGTGAGGTTGAAGAGATGGCTCCGAGTCTATGAGCAGTAACTGCTCTTCTACAGGACCTGGACTCAATCCCTATCACTTACATGGTGATTTACAACAATCTGTTAACTCCAGTTCCAGGGGAATTGAAATCCCTTTCTGGCCTCCATGGACACCAGGCACACATGTAATTCATGTACGTACATGTTAGCAAAACACTCATACATGTGAAATAAAATAAGTTTTAAAAAATCATATAAGGCTATCTACTGAGTTCCATTACATGTCAACCTTTCTATCCAGGCACCTCACATAACAAGATCTTATTGACAAGACAGTGGAATATTTCCTAAAAATAACACATGCATTTTCCTAAGCAATGATTTCTAATCAAGAAGTTGTCATGGCTTGATCAAACTTTGACAGACAGAAGAAAAATTATAAACAGCTAGATGTAGGCAGGACTTCTACTTACAAAGGCAACTACAAAATAAATTTTATGTTATCAGATTGCACTACAGACTATCATTAAAACCCATAAATATCTGCACTGTTTTTCTGTAATATTATCATAAGTGGTGACTAATTTTGTCCAATGAATAAGATAGAGCATACAATAACATAATTTTTTAATTAGGTTATCTCATCTTCTCCTAATAAAGTGACATGTGTCCTCAAATGCCATTTCATGTGAAAGGACTGTAAGAAAGGTATCACTTGCTCAGGACCTCTGAAACAGCAGTCAGTGTGCTTAACCACTGAGTCATCTCTCCAGCCCACAAGTTAAATTTTTTAACTTTATTTTTTAGTTTACATGACTTGATGTTTCACCTGCAGGTACTTCTGTGTGAAAATATCAGATCCCCTAGAACTAGAATTGCAGCCAGTTGTTACCTGCATGTGGGTATTCACAGAACAATCCTACTGATCACTGAAAAGTATATTATGATAAGCAATTACTCCTTTCTTTTTGAACCATTTTGGCTTTGTGGCATTCAAAGTTACAGCTGAGAGAACTTTATTTACCATATGGTGCTCTTGGGCAAACATTAATCTCAGACTGGGAATTCACTGCCTCAGCCTTACAAGAGCTGGAATTATAGGCATGAATGTAGAACTTCCATTACTTTGATGACAGACTAGGCTTCACAGTGATGCTATGGCCTGCCTCAGCTGTAGTGATCCTGCCTCAAAAAAAAAAAAAAAGAGTAAGCAAAATCAAAAGTTGGCATGCCTATAACTCCAGCCCTGGGGAAGCAGATACAGAAGGATAACCAGAAATTTGAGGCCAAGCTGAAATGAAATACATACCAATTTCTAGGTCATACAGGGCTTCAGAGTGAGATTCTGTCTTAATTAAAAAGAGGGGTTGGGGAGGACTGGGTAGGTGGTTCTGATGCTTTGATCAGAAATCTGTTAACTCTGAAGGTCCTCACCCCCAACTGGTTTTTGATCTATCAATAAAGATGCCAGTGGCCAATGGCTGGGTAGAAAGAAAGAGGCGGGACTTCCAGATTCCCACAAGCTAGGAGAGAGGAAGAGAATAGAGAGACAGGGAGAGAAAGATGGAACGAACTCAGACCTATAGGGGAGATCTTCCAAAATGTAGGTAAAAAGGGAAAGTGGCATGAAAGTATCTTGGGCAGCAAGACCAACTGGCTTCACAGAAGGTAACTGAGCAACTAAGATGAGAACAAATTTAGATGTGTTGAGCTGGGAGTAGAGGTAAGGACATGTTAGCAGTGGGAGGCTTACAAGTGCCAAGCCGCTGAGCCATAAGGCAGGTTAAAAATGAGGTGTGTTTGTGTATGTGTGTGGGTGTTTCATCTGCGGATTCGCTACAGGACTGGAAGGCACAAGAAATAAGAGGGAAGGGAAGGAGGGGAGGGGAGGGGAGGGGAGGGGAGGGGAGGGGAGGGGAGGGGAGGGGAGGGGAGGGGAGGGGAGGGGAGGGGAGGGGAGGGGAGGGGAGAAACAAGGAGCAGACTGGAGATGGATGAATGGACAACAGGAGAGAAGAGAAGGAGAAACAAAAGAGTAAGCGAGGAGAAGGAGGAAAGAGAGGAGGAGGAAGAGGAGGGAATGGAAAACAAATATATTCTACACAGAGCCAATGGACCTGAGAGGGCAGATATTATAACGCAAATTTAAAACACAAGACAAGCAGGCATGGTAGCACACATCTTTTATTGCAAAGCTTGTAAGTTCAAGGCCAGCGTGAGCTACAGATCCAGGCTGTTTGTTACACAGAAGACCTGTCTCAAGGGGAAACAACAAAAAGCCCACACAAGATACTACACCTCACAGAATAGCTAAAATCTACTGAAGGCTAAGAGCAAAAACTCAAACACTGCTCCAAAAAGAATGACTATAAACTGCAATGTTTTCTTCTAAAGCCAGTCTGGTATACAACCATATCTATCTATCCCAACAAGAAAGTATGTTTCTATGCCTTAGGAAACATTTCCAGAAGATTCATAGAAGCCTTGTGCATAAAAACTGAAAACAAAAGCAACCCTAACAACAAATAACAAAAAGACAAACTATAGCTTATTTACAAAGCCAAATCACAGAGCCATTAAAACTAATGAACTATAGCTAATAATTCAAAAAATTATTTGGAAATAAAATAAGAGGGTTGTCTGATATAATGCAGTTATTATCCCAGAACTAGGGATGGAGAGATGAAAGGGCAGAGGAACAGATTTCAAGACCATCCTGGCTACATGTCAAGAAACTGTCCAATGAGAGGAATGAAGAGTGAGAGGAAGGAAAAAAAGGAAGAACATACACCAAATGATCTAAAACTACATAAAGTTCATAAACAGGCCACAGTGAATTATGTTGTTACTATGATGAGTTACTATGAAGTGAATTATGTTGTTACTATGATGAGTTACTATGAAGTGAATTATGTAGTTACTATGAAGAGTTACTATGATGTTAGACTAAAACTTATCACTGGAGGAAGAGCCTATAACAGGTAATGCACACTTAGAGGAAAAAGGATACTGAAAAAATTCTTTCTTGAGGTCAAAAACGACACAAAAAATTTTCATGTACAGGAAGTCATGATGTTCTGAATTTGTGTTTTGTGTACTGTGCTGGCTAGTCTTATGCCAACTTTATGCCTCAATAAGATCCATCTGTAATGCATTTCTTATCTAGTGACTGATGGACAGGGCCCAGTCCATTTTGGGTGGTGTCATCCCTGGGCTGGTGGTCATAAGAAAGCAAGCTGATCAAGCCATGGGAAAGAGGGACCACTCCTCCAAGGCCTCTGCATCAGCCTTGCCTCCACATTCCTAGCCTGTTTAAATTTCTGCTCTGATTTCCTTTAGTAATGAACAGCAATATGAAAGCAATAACCTCTTTCCTCCCCACCTTGCTTTTTGGTCATGATGTTTTGTTGTAGCAACAGAAACCCCAAGACCTGCACTTTTCAACTTGTTTTACTTTGAAAAAAAAATTTAATAAGAAAACTAAGGCAAGGATTAGCAATGTACATCAATGCACAGAGAACAAGGGAGACTGTTAGGGAACAAAACCTTTACTCCAAAATACGCTACAATTTATGCACTTATTAACTACACAGTGAAATTTATTCATCCTCCCTGTATTTATTTATTTATCTATTTGTTTGTTTGCTTGTTTGTTTTTGCAGCCCAAAGAATTGATCAGAACTGCAAAATGCCATGCCATACATGACAAGCAAGTTCTCTGTCACTGACCTGCATCTCTAGCCCTAAAAGAGTAATTCATCACTGTATCGTATATATAGGAGAAAAGGAATTATTATAACTAACTGTATGTAATATTAGAGGAATTATGGCAACCTCAAATATCCTATAAATTAGTTGACATCTGTCACAGTTGTAGCATGGCAACAGGTAGTAGAGGCAAAACGATCAGATGTTCAAGGTCAGCCTCATTAAAGCAGCAAGTTTTAAACTAGCCTGAACTATCTAAGACACTAGCTCAAAGACAGCAAAGGGAACGAGGAGAGACGGAAAAAAAATGGCTCAGTGTTTAATAGTGAATGCTGATCTTGCAGAGGACCTGAATATTCATAGAGAACTCTCAACCACCTGTAACTTAAACTCCAAGAGATCCAATGTCTCTAACCTTCACAAGCTTCCATACAAACATGCATATACTCACTCACAGATACACCCATGTGCATAATTTAAGATAAACAACAATATAAAAAACAAACAAACAAACAAAAACAGAAAAAGTAAGACACAGGCAGGAAATGAAAAAAGCAAGAAAGAAGGAAAAAAACCTACTGTTTGTTTTCTCTCATATTTAAAAAGTACAGATACAAAAAACTAATAAATAAAATATAATGAATAAAATAAATACAATTGAGTACTTCTAAGCTATCTAAAAATAGAAAGCAAAAAGCAATATCACCAAAAACTCTTTTAAAACCCAAACATAAATATAAATATACCTCATCATATATGCTCCCATTTATATCAGCTCCATAAATAGGTGCCACAAAAGTTAAGTTTTTCCAGTATTTGCGTTCCAAATCTTCATAATCCAAATATCTTGGAGTACAGTATCTATAAAAAATTAAAAGTAAAAACCACAAACCAGTAAGGCAAGTTTAAGATTTTTCTACACATCTAATTTAATTTACTTTGTAAATAAAAATATTGTATACTCTCATGGTATCAAAGTTAATGAGTAATACATATAAATGATTTTATACTTAAAGCTCTATAGAATTTCATATATTCTTTATCAGGTTTCCAAAACATACAAATAAAGGCATCACTATTTAGCTTTCAAAATATTTCTAAAATATTTAATCAATTATACAAGATCATTACACAAATTTATGTAGAAAAAGAAACAGAGCATCTATAGAAAATTGAGAAAAAAAACTTTATAAAATTCTAAGACAGTAAAACTAAAATAAGATACTCTAGTTATTGGATTCTGCCTAATATACTAAGATAGAAAAAAAAAGGAAAAAAAAATGTATGTAGTTAGAGTGGAAGAATAAACTAGCACAATCTTTCCAGAGTATAATTTCTCACCACATATCATGTCAAAATTTTATATGCCCTCTATCTGAATGTATAAATTCCTCTCGCCAGCACAGAACTGCAGACAATGACAAATGAGGAGGTATACAATAGAAGCACAATGAGTAAGAGTTACTTTCTATAGCTGTGATAAATACCCTGACAAAAGCAGGGTTCACTTAGCAATGAAGGTTGAGATGACTGATCTGCAAGCATCTGTGTTCAGGAATCAAATGCTAATTTTCAGTACAGCTCTCCTTATATTCCAATTCAGGATCACAGCCGATACAAAGGCACTATCCAGTTAAGGTAGGTATTTCCATCATAATTAATCTAATATAAATAAACCCTCACAGGCATGCTCAGAGACTTGTCTTCAGTGTTCATAGATGCTGTCAATTTGATAATGAATATTAACTATCAGACTGAATATCAGGCAATTAATGATTAAAACATAAAATCAGGTAGGTTTTCTATGTAATGACATTAAAATATTTCTGCACTGACTACACCAGTTTAGAAATTAGTGTGTACACTATAATCACATTGCTTTTTTTTTTTTTTTTTTTTTTTTAAAGTTAAATTAAAAGCCAAACTCTGGAGGTAGGAACCCAGCTCCTTGATAAACTGCTTGTCTATCAGACAGGATGCCAGAGTTAACAATTCCCTAGAATTACCTAAATATGTCACAGGAGCAGATCTCTATAAACTCAGCACTTGGAAGACAAAAGGAAAATCATAAATTATAGAAAAGGTACCTTAGCTAATCAAGAGTTAAGGCCAACTTGGACTAGAAAGAGAGCTTAATTTAAAAAATGAAAAAAGAAAAAAAAGAGAAGGAAAGAAATGTATAACAAATTATTAAAATTAACAATTAACTTCGTGAACATGATGGTACATGCCTATAATTTCAACATTCAAGAGGCAAAGGAATTAGGATCAAGAGTTCTGAGCCAGTTTGGGCTACATGGTAAATTCAAGGCCTGCCTGAACTACATAAAATTCCTATGTGTAGGGGAAAAAAGTATAAAGCGAGAGCTAAGTGGGTAAGAGCACTCTTGCAGAGGACCCAAGTTTGGCTATTAGTACCCACAATAGGCTGTTTACTTACTGCCTGTAGTTCTATTTCTAGAGAATCCAACACTGGTCCCCCTAACTACTGGCATTCATGCACATAGCCACATACGAATATGCACATAATCTAAATTAAAACAATCTTAATTGATAACAGATGTCTCAGCCATAAAGGCACTAGCTTCTTTTGTAAAGGATTGGGGTCTGATTCCCACTACCCATATGGCAGCTCACAACAGACTATGGAACTCCAATCCCAGAGGATCTAATACCCTCTTCTGGCCTCTGCAGCTATTTAATACAAGTTATACACAGACATGCATGCAGGCAAAACATCCATACACATAAAAGAAAAAATTAAAATGTCTTTCTAAAAAGTTTTCTCTCACAAAATAATTAAAGAAATATACTTCTCTGAATTATTTCATATTTTAAGCAGTAATATTGTTGTAACAGATATTGAAGTTCAACCTAACAGGACACAGAATCACTGAAACCATAAATTTCTAGGCATGTCTATAAGAAATTACCTACAATAATTTAAATGGGAAGACCTTCCTTAAATGTGGAAAGTTCTACTCTGGACTAAATAAAAAGAAGAAAGCAAAATGAGACCAGCCTTCACTACGGGTCTTCGCTCTGACTATGGATGACCATGGCTTTCTCAGCCACTATAAACTGTATCCTCTGACACTTTAAACCAAATACCTCTTCCTTGTTTAACTTTTGTCTGGATATTTTATCACAACAACAAGAAAATTAACTAAAACAGATACCACTTTTTTTCATGAAGAAAATAAGCAAAGAGATAAATTCATAATATAACGAATGAGAGGAAAGACGGCCTGGCAGAGCAGAAATCCCTATAAACCACAGTAGATGAGATGACTTAGTAGTCAAAAGCATTTGCTGCTCTTCCAGGGCTCAGGGATGATTCCTAGCACACATACTGTGGCTCATAATCGTCTATAACTCCAGTTCCAGAGAACTGGATGTCCTCATCCAGCCTCTGCAAGCATCAAGAACATACATAGACATTTATGAACATTTTTTTAAATTTATTTATCAGTATCTGTGAATATATGTCATGAGTGCAAGTCCTCTTGCAGTCCAAAAGAAGCTGTCAGGTTCCTTGGAGTTAGAATTACAGGTAGCTGTAACCCATCATGGATGCTGAGAACTGAACTCAGGTCCTCTGGAAAAAAGCAGTATGTACACTTAAGCACTATAGAATCTGTCATCATATGGTTAATTGAGAATTTATTTTAAACTTGAATGCTATAATACAAATGTTAAGTTTGGCATTGTTAATTAATGTTAAAGTTTTACATCTTTAAGTATTTGAAATGCATATTCAAACTAGCTAGAAGTGAGCACTTTAGTAAACACTGCCAGAGTCTACTGAATACTAGCTCAAGTCCATCCTAATATGCTGCCATACCATCACAGTTGCTCCAAAAGCCAATTTACTCAAAATTGACTCAATAATACATTCTCAGAACCATTCACTCACTGTGGCACAGTTCTAAAAAGAGAGGCTCATGACCAGGCTCCTCCTGCCTTGGCTCTAATTACAATTAAGAGCCACCACAAGCATAATGGTTTGACATGCAAAAGCTAAAATATCCCTAGGGAGAGAGCTGAATTTCTCTGAAGCTTGATTATTACCCTATGAAATACAGATGATGTCTCTGGGACTAGACTGATCTCAGCTTTACTTGCTACTGGGAACCCTGTAGTCACCGTGGCAGACCCAGGTTTAACCAACCATCTGTGTGCTGCCTTCCCTCCTCCTCCACTCCAGTGGCCTATGCCAAATCCAATCTACAGACCCTGTCCTGGTCCCCAACTCTGTACTCAGGTCCACTATGGTGAACTCCCTGAACTACTGCATACCTTTCCAGCCCCCAAAATCAGTCTGTGCAGTCCTGCTGTGCTGTTTCCAACCCCCAAGTTTGGCAGAGCAGAAATTAATGAAATAGAAACAATGAAAACAATATAAAAAATTAACAAGTCTGATAGCTTGTTTTTGAGAAAACAAGTAAGATTAACAGACCCATGGTCCAACTCAGCAAAAGAAAGGACTCAAGCTAACAGACTCAGAACTGAACAAGAAAACATTATGACAGACACCAAGGAAATTCAGAACTTTATAAGAAAATATTTTTAAAACCTATATTCCATTAAAATCTAAAAGAAATGGATGAATTTCTAGATTCATCCAAACCACTGAAGTCAAAAGAAGAGATCAGCAATCTAAAATAAAAAGACACATGACAAATTAGATGCTCATAAAAAGACTTCTGACAAAAAAAAAAAAAAAAAAAAACACCCAGGCCTGGATGGTTTACACAGCAGAATTTGATAAGGCTTAGATGACAATCTGGAGGGGTGTTTGTTTGTTTGTTTGTTTGTTTTGTAGGGGGGCTGTTGTTTTGTGAGATTTTGTTTTGTTTTGTTTTGACAAAACAAAACTACAGGTCAATTAACATAGATGTAAAAACCAATCAAATAATTGCAGACGGAATGTAGGCACATATTAAAAAGATCATCCATCGTGATCAAGTCGGCTTTTCATGGCTCTAATTTATAAAAATCAATAAATAATAAATCATATAAATGAACATAAAGACAAAAATTACAGGATTAAAAAAAAAAATCAGTAAATGCTTCAACAAAACCCAGCATGCCTTCATAATAAAAGTACTAAAGAAAGTAAGACTAAGAAGAAGATACCTCAACAATAACAAAGGTTATATGCAATAGAGCCACAGCCAAGATCATAAGCCCAGAAAAACTCAAAGCAAACACATTAAAATAAAAAAAAAAAAAAAAAAAAGTAAAGGTCATCCACTCCCCTGCCCCCTTTCTAATGTAGCACCTGAAGAACTAGTCAAGACAAAAGAAGGGATTAAAGAAAATATTTCCATGCTCACGGTATAATTAGTTTTGTAAAAATGACAACTCTACCAAAAGTAATTTACAGATTCAATGCAATCCACATCAAAATCCCTACATTCTGCACGCACGCATGCATGCCCCTCCCCACATACACGCTCTTAAAATTCATGGGAGAACACAAAAGACTACAATCCAGAACAAAAAATTAATCAAGAAGTAACACTGAATGCATTTGCCATTCTAAATTACAAGATATATTACTGAGCTATATTAATGTAAACATATAGTAACAAAACAGCATGGTACAGACATGGAACAAACAGAATACCCAAACATGAGGTTCAGGTAACAAAAGTCATCTCAAAATGTATTCTACATCCTTAGTAATTCAGAAAATATAAATTACTACTACTTTGGTAACTGGAAGTGATGGTGCATGCTTTTTATCCACGCACTCAAGAGGCAGAGGCTGGCAGATTTCTATGAGTTCAAAGCTTATCCTACATAGTGAGTTCCATAACAGTGAAGCTATATAGAAAGACCCTGTCTCAGGTAGGTTGGATGGATGGATGGATGGATAGATGGATGGGCAGGCAGGAGGCAGACAAAAACTTTTGACTTTTATCTTACCTGGTGGTAATGTAGTAGAGGTGCAAATTGGTATTGCCATTACAAAAATATGTAGAAAACTCCCAAAATGCTAAAAATAAGCCTACCATATAATCCAGCCATACAACTCCTTGGCATAAACTCTCCAGCCTACTCCACAGATACTTGCATAACCATGTTGACAGCTGGTCTACTCCCAATAGCTAGAAATTGGAAACTAAATTTCATTCAACTAATGAATTAATAAAAATATGACAGACATACAGTATATATACTATCCAGCTGCAAAAAAAGAAAGAGAAGTAAGGAAGGAAGGAAAGAAAGGAGGGAGGGAGGAAGGGAGGGAGGGAGGGAGGGAGGGAGGGAGGGAGAAAGGGAGGGAGGAAGGGAGGAAGGGAGGAAGGGAGGAAGGAAGGAAGGAAGGAAGGAAGGAAGGAAGGAAGGAAGGAAGAAAAAGAATGAAGGGAAATTGATGGAACTAAAATCATTACACAGCATGAAATAACCCAAGGCCAGAAAATAAAAATGCAGAATGTTCCCATTTATCTGTAGTTGTAGCTCCAAAACTTCATGGGTAAGTGCTATGCAGGAGGAAATGGGAAAACAGAAAAAGAAGGACTTTAACCCTGGGGGGGGGGGGGGGGTAAGGGAGGGGCAGGGTTGTGGCGGGTATGAGGAAATTACCAAGAAAGTTTGAAGAAGCTATATGACATCATACTATTTTATATTTATCTAAAATTGTGTATGTCTGAGTGTGTGCGTGTACACAGTTATACCACTTGGGTGTACTAATGCTCCCATCAAGAGCCATAACTAATAGCAACCACACTACCAAACATGAGAAACTTCCTCTCCAGTTGTTGGTCAGATAAATCAAAGAGACTCTCAAACATTATAGGCTCTGCTGTTGCCCTTGGTTGCCTCCCAGAGGCCAAAAGTGAATCCCTACTGCTGAAGGCACATGTTCTTGGAGGAATATGAGTTGCAGCCTCATATTCCTTCTGAGTATTCCTCGGAATACTCCTCCGTGAGGACCAGCTTTCACAGTTCCAGATGTTACTATGCAAGCTACCAGAGTAGAAAAAAAGCCAGTACTCCTACCCAGCTGTAAAGTCAATCAACTACAGCAATGACCAGCACAGCAAATTATCACCAAAGGTACAATAGTGGCACTTATATCTCAGCAATAACCAATAAATTGAACTTAAGACCTGCTTAGTAAGAGAAAATTCATGCCTGCTATTGTAAGCACAGGCAACTTTTTTATTTTTTAAGGTAAATTTACTTATTTACTTGTTTATTTATTTTATTCCTATGAGTACACTGAAGCTGTCCTCAGATACACCAGAAGAGGGCATCAGATCCATTACAGATGGTTGTCAGCCACCAGAAGAGGGCATCAGATCCATTACAGATGGTTGTCAGCCACCAAGTGGTAGCTGGGAATTGAACTCAGGACCTCTGAAAGAGCAGCCAGTGCTCTTAACAACTGAGCCATCTCTCCAGCCCCAATGCAGCCAATTTTTAAGGCTGGTGAATCTATGTAACCTTAGAGGACAACCTACTACTGCCACTTTCCTAAGCCAATGTGGCAGTTTAAATATGCTTGGCACAGGGAGTGGCACTATTAGGAGATGTGGCCTTGTTAGTAGGTGTAGCATTCTTTGAGGCAGTGTTTCACTGTGGGGGTGGGCAATGAGACAGTCTTCATAACCACCTGAGAGCCAGTCTTCTAACGGCCTTCAGATGAAGATGTAGAACTCTCAGCTCCTCCTGTACGATGCCTGCCTGGATGCTGCCATGTTTCCACCTTGATGATAATAGACTCAACTTCTGAACCTGTAAGCCAACCCCAATTATGTTATCCTTATGATATCCTTATATGTTGTCCTTATAAATGTTGCTTTGGTCATGGTGCTGCTTCACAGCAAAGCAAACCCTAACTAAGATATCTAATGTCTAACTGTAGTCTACATATTTATCCTATACTTACAGAAAAGTATAGGATTCACCCCATCAACATAACTTTTTACAGCGCGTGGACATCATTACAGGGCACGACTGGTCAAAATGTAAAGAACATATGGCTGTGAAGTGCCCGGCACCTCAACTCATACAACCAGAACACAATCCTACAGACCTAAGGCTCAGGAACACTGTTGAAAAAAGGAAAGATTGTTAAGAGCCAAAGCACCAGGATATCTCATGACTAATTGTGTCTTCTATATAAGATAGAGAAGCTACACCCATGAAGTCGTAACAATATAATAATAGCGAAACATCAACTGAATAATGATACCAGACAATTCAGAGCAGTAAAATAAGCCACACAAAACAGCACATATTATCAGTCACGTGTTGGAGTATTTTATCCTCTATACTGGTAAGGCCAAGCAAACTGTGTACTGTGTACATATGCAAATACATGTGCTAATAAGAAACAATTAAAAATGTACTCCTTTCAAAATCAATCTTCAACCACTATCAAGACCAAATGCTTTGTATGGATAAAATCCCACGAGTACAGACCACTAACATTTGCAGTAAATTTCCCGGTAAAACTACCAGTAGAAATATATATATATTTTAAATACACACACACAAATTAGTTTACTCTCTAGTGCTGTAATAAACACCATAACCAAGAACAATTTGGGAAGAAAGGGTTTATTTGTTTCACATATCCCAATAACAATCCATTATGTAGAGAAGCCAAGACAAAATTCAAAGAGCAGGAACCTGGAGGCAGGACTAAAGCAAAGACCATAGAGGAACATTGTTTACTGACTTGCTCCTCATGGCTTGCTTAGCCTGCTTTCTTATAATACAGGACCAATAGCCAAGGGGTGTCATCATCCCCAGTTAGATGGGCCCTCCCACATCAATCATTAATCAAGAAAATGCCCTATAGAATTACTTACAGACGATCTGATAAAGGCATGCATTTTCAGAGATTCCCTTTTCCCAGGTGATTCTAGCTTATGTCCGTCAAAATGACAAAAACTAAGCATCACAACATCTTAACACTACAATCATTATGAAAAAGATAATTAAAAACGTAGAGGTAAATTGATTTTGAAAGAAATAAAATTCAATCTAGAAATTGTTCAAACAATTCCTTATGATTACATTTTATAACTACAAAGAAAACTATCTCTAAAAATTATCATCAAACTACAGAATACCATTAGTTGATGATGTTCATGGGTGCCAAAGGAGAGAGAAGCATACCAATATGCTAAGCCTTCACTTTCCGAAGGAACAGAGGGAATTCAGTCTTCTTGAAAAAGACTGATCCCAACCAGCTCACTCCAGTTACTTTATTCAATCATTACACAAAAGTATTTGGGGCTAGAAAAAGTTCCAACTACCAAAGGTATCTTGCCCTTGCTGCCCAAGAAAACAGAGAATCTACACAAAGGACAATCTACATCTTAGGCCTTTTTGACCACGGCTAGCCATAATCAAAAATAAAATTTCCAAATTTACCAGGAGTGTCTCAGGAACAAGATTGGTACAATTGCAAGCTCTCATGTAGCAACAAACGCAGATGATCCCGGAAGACATTTTTTCAAAATTCAAACAGTCTCAAAACAGTTTCTCAGCCTCTACTGATTACCCCAATAATAGTAAAAGCTATGCTAATACATTTCACTGAAAGCCAGACACAAAGGCTTTACTATACATATCACTACAGAAAACCAACAAATATATAGTTTTATTAAGTAAATGTTTATTGCTTACCTAATAATTTCTAAAACTTCAAATGTATTTTTGCTATCATAACACTATTTATCCATTTAATTTATATAGTAAAAGTCCCTGTCATATATCAGGTTATACTGTATGCAGTGGTAAACAAACCAAACAATGTCACCTGAATGTATTACTTTTGTTAACTGCTTGAAAGATTTGATCTTCCTTCAAAATCCATCTCAACTACACCTACAAAACATAAATTCTCCCTCCCTGGTTAAATATCACAAAAGCTTAAAGCTTTATATTCATTAAAAAGCCACATAGCACTGTTTATAGAGATATAATGCTTACCAAATATGAGTTTTTAATTAAATTCACTTCTTTATTGTGCATGTTTTCATACAAGTGTGCCACATGGAAGTTAGAAAACAATTTGTGGGGAGTTGGTTCTCTCATTTCCCAATGGAAGTCCCAAACACAGAACTCAGAAAGTCAGTCTTGACAGAAAAGAACCTTTGCCTGCTGAGCCATCTCACTGGATTAAGAATACTAATTTTGCTTTAGTACATATAATCTGATTACACTTAAGTACAACTATCTCTTGAACTATCAATATAGCAGCAAATGTTTATCTCAGTGAATTCATTTATTAATAATTTAAGAGCAACATTATTCTAGCAATATTAGATAAATAAGAGACCAAATAAACATTTTATAACAGATTCGATAAAATTGGTTCTGCACTATCATCATCATCATTCATTCATTGTACTTATAAAAGAACTCTAGGGGGCTTGGGGATTTAGCTCAATAGTAGAGAACTTGGCTAGCAATCAAAAGGCCCTGGGTTCAATCCTCAGCAGCAAAATAACAATAATTAGAAAAATTATGTGGCCAGCAAGATTCCTCAGTGGATAAAGGTAGTTGCCTCAGAAGCCTAAAGACCTGAAATCCATTCCTGGAACCAATTCCACAAAGTTGTCCCAAGACCACAACACAAAAGTTGTGCAGAACATGAATGCTCACACAAACACATCAAACAAACACATACATACATACACACATATAGACATGCACACACATGCACAGGTGCTAATAAAATTTCTTAATAGTATAAATAATGAGGTAATTTATAATTAAAGTCCCATTCTCAATAATATCTAAAAGAATGGGGTCTACTAGTATATTTTTTAATGCAAGATTTAACTTATTTTTTATACCACACTAGAAATAACAGGAAGGACTCTTCATCTTCTGTATACTATATTAAATATGAACTCATGCACACAAGTTACTTTTATAACTTATCAGATAAATTCATCCAAAGATTTGCTTCCATTCACAACCATACAAGAAATTTAAACAATAATGTTTTTGATTAGCCTATTAGGTTTGGCATGTTTTTTAAAATACTTGGAGATTTTATTGTTGCTCTAAGGTTGAGCTTTTTTCTGAGATTTTATAGGAAAAGGATAGAAGAGCAGGAATAGTCAGTTTTAAGGGGATTTTCTTATGACTTTTAACCTGTAAATGATCCTTTTACCTCTCCCTCTAGAGTCAGATGCATGTATCATTGAGCCATGCTTATGAGTACTGGTGATTAAACACAGTGCCTCAGGCATGCTAGGCAAACATACCACCACCTGAGCTGAATCCCCAGTTTCAGATTAAGATTTTTATTTTGGGCATCCAATACCACATAAGAAACACTAAGGTTTAAAAATATATCCATAAATTCTTCAATAGTCTTCCTTTCAAGAAAGAAAATTTGGCTGGGTATGGTAGCATATACCTATAGACCCAGAACTTGGGAAAGTGAGACAGAAGGACCACAAATTCAATGTCAACCTAAGCTTTACAGTGACAGGCTATCTTCCTACCTCTAAAACAAGAAGACTTCATTCTTCTCCCCATTCAGTATATGATGTACCTACTCAATTTCTCTGGAAGAAGCCAACTGCCACTATATGAGGATTCAGGGAACACCACCAAAGAAGAAGCATAAAGAATGTAGGAGCAGAAAGATAGAGAAGTAACAAAGATATGCCATCCATTAAACAGGACACAGACATTTTAATCATGAAGTTGCTGAAACTATGGCTGTCTACTACGGGTCTGCACAATATTGACTGCCAACTGTAAGTAAAGGAAGGGGGAATCTATTGGCTAGTGATGGATTTGGAAAAGAGGATGTCATTATCTTCAGTTGTATACCAACTGGTGAGCCCACCTGGCTCCATTCAATATTTATAAGCCCATGATTGCTCAAACATCCCTTATTAAACTCAGGTCATACCAAAAAAAAAAAAAAAAAAAAAAAAAAAACTGGGAATGGGACCTATTAGGAGAGGGAACTGACACAGGAGTTAGTAGTGGGTAAAGTACCAGAATGTTAAATACGTGTATAAAATTGTCAAAGACCAAACTTAATAAAAATAAAAAAGAAAGCAAATCTTGAACTCTAAAGTTACATACACATGCAGAAATGTGGGGAGCCGACAGAAGGCAGCTATGATCCTTGCAGCCATCTTGAGCCATATACCCTGACAAGAGACTTGTTTACAATAGCCTACAACAGCTGAGCACACTCTGATAACGCCTTGTTTTAGATACCCAAGATTTTCCCTTAGGTGTGTGAGACTTAAAGGTGTGTGACTTAAGGGCATGACTTAGAGATCAGATTTAGAGACAAGACCTAAGGGCATGACTTGAAGGCATGACTTAAAGGCGTGGCTTAGAAGTGAGACATATAAAAGGCAAGCGGCAGACAGAAGAAATTATTATTAGGTATTAGGCACTTGGCACTTGGAGGAAGAACTTGGAATTAGACAGTAGATACTTGAGACTCGAGACAGGCAACAATTATTAGATACTTCCACTAGGAAGAAGTAACTTGGAACTGGGAAAGAGACTAGCAACTAGGAACTAGACACTTGGAAGGTAACTTGGAACTTAGACTAGGAACTAGGGACTTGGAGAGAAGAAGAGAGACTGAAGAATAAACCGGATTGAATCTGTCTGGTCTCCATTCTTTCTTCCGTCCTCATTCTCTTTCTTTCTAAACCCAACCCATGGACTGGAGCAGCTTGGGGAAGTGCAGGCTCTAACAATTTAGCCCCCAAGGTTTTTGGCAGTGCGGGTTCCAACACTGATAGCTCGGGCCGTAACATTTTTGGCCCCCAAACGTAGGGCAGAGCGGTCCGCAACACAGAAATACTTAAGATAAAGCAGATCAATGTCTGCCATTTCCTCCAGTATGTTTCTTAAAGATGTGTGAGTAGATAGCACAACTGGTATAGGACAAAGAAAACAGTAATATATCCATGTTTCTATATATTGGCAAAGTTCCACTTAAAGGACAAGCAGCACAGACTTTAGCCTCATAAAAGGACCCCTCCTGGACAAATCTTCCAGCCAAGTTCTCAAGCAGCAGCCCCCCCAATCAAAGCCTTACCAGTAACTGTGGCAGAGATCCTAAGCTTCCTCACTCATCTACTTGACTCCTAGGTTTCTGACTCTCATAATTATGAGCTAGCTTAAGAGACAAACTTTAAGAATTTGTTATATATCACAGATAACTGATAATAGATATTTTCCTATTCATTTGACATTGCTTTTAAATTGTTAGTACTCATTTTATTCTTAAACAAAACTTATGAATAAAAATTTCCCTAACAAAGTTAAAAAGAACTAAAAATCTCTGACAACTAAAAAGAAAAAAAAAAAAGAACCATTTCTAGATTTTACAAATGGGATTATAAAATGTGGAATAATTTCTTTAGAAATAAGTGAATATGAGTAAGCCATCATTTGAAGAACAGAAACCAGAAATGAAGACAAGAAATGACAGAGGACGCTCCTGCTTTTCAGTACAGCCTTCTCAGGTTCCTCTGTCTATTTGGCTTCTTGCCTCACAAACCTCTTTGGAAGCAATACAAACATAAACTCAATTGACTCACTTGCTACTGTTGGCCAGCTGCCTGAACTCCTTTACAGTCATGGCTTTTTTCTGGATGTTGTATTGAGTAAACAGTCCCGACTGCCCTGTGACCATCTGCTGAATTGGTGCTGGGATAAGCAAATTATCAATATCATCATAGCATTGTCTTGGCTTCCACTCCTTAGGAGGAATCACCTGAAAACAAAACAAAATATTAACCTGGAACTCCAAACTAAGTATTACACATCTTTTATTTTTTTCCAAAGAATACAATTTAACATTTTCTCAACACCTCTGTAGCAAAAGTACTGTAACACTCATTAATACGTTGCAGTAAGGATATATGATTCTTCATAACAAAATTTACTGACATTCATAACTACACTTGTCTCATTTTTAGTGCCACTCATAAACAATTGCTTTCACTGTCTTATGTTTTTTTTTTTTAAAGCCTACAAAATGACTAAGTGTAAAAAAGCTAAATGCCTGGGAAAAGCAAGACAAACTGAGGTTAAAGCTTTACATGTTTGAGATGGGTGTGGCCTAAGCCTAGAAGTCCATTTAAAAGGATGCTGGCTTGGGTATTTTACAGAGACCCTGAATTTCCCCTTTCTCCTATTAGTCCTTTTTAGACACCAACCTATGTGCCTTCCCACTGGTTCTCCTCGAAATATTTTCCATAATGTCTTCTGGTAACAAGAAGCAGCCATCTCAGGGATGTCACTTGCTTTGGTCATTAAGCAATTTAATAGTAATACCTTTATATTTAATGAGTTAAAGTAAAGGAAAGCCATTCTGCTATATTTCTATCAACTGTATAGACTACCTTCCTGCATATATCAAGATAGAATACATACTTTATGTCACTGTTTCCCCAAACCCAGGCATTTCCAGCTAAAACATGCATGCCCACTAGATATGTTGAAGCCAGATGCTATCTACAAACTACCAATAGAAGAACAATGCTATCTTCATCTTGCAGGCACGAGTACATATCTTTATTCTCTTGTGTTTATGAAGCACACACACATATATATGTATATGTGTATATGCATAAAGAGAGAAAAAAACAAAATTGGATTAATCTGAAATCAAACTCACTACAATTGAAGTAATCAAATACTGATTATTGTAAGTTAAGGCAATTATTGTAAATTAAGACAAATCAATGAAATTTCAATAATACATAAGAAAGGAATCACAAGGGACCTTTATTTCCCCACAGAAAAGAAAAATATCCACATCTGTATAGTCTGGATTTTTAACCAAGTAACATGGTTTTTTGGAGTTCTATACACTTAAATTACTTCAACCTCCAGAGTAAGAATAAGACTAGGTTAAATATAATTTGTGTGACAATGAGAATACAGCAAAATATAATTAGAAACAAGCAGTTCAGCTGTCGACCTAGTACAACAAAACATTATTATAGAATGTTGTCTTTGTCAATGACTGTTACATTGAGGGTGGGGTATATTGGACTCAGGTGTACTTGTAATTCTCATTAATTGTACTCTGTTACACCCTGCCATGGGTGTGCTCAGTGTGCCTACAACTCCCTCATGAGTAGCTGCTATTTCCTCTTCTACTTACTAAACAGGTCACCTTACCACTGGACAGTATACTAATCTCAGTGGACCAAGAGATGTTTTCAAGAAACAAAAAAAGGGACAAAAAAGGTTTTCATAAAAAGGTCAAATAATGAACACAATGTAGTAACACATATGCCATCACCCCACCATTCAATGATGGATGCAGGACAACCAGGAAATTAAGGTTTCCAGGCTATTCTGGGCTATATGAGAAATCTATCTCAAAAAAAAAAAAAAAAAAAAAAAAACATAGACAGACAGCAAGATATCTGGAATGCAGAAGGTGATCTCCAGCTTCTCTCTAGGCAAATAAAGCCCAAATCCTTGATAATGCATTATATTTCATTTCATATTCATGACAAATGACTGAAAAAAATAACACCTTTTGTTCAACTGAAAATAATTCCCCTATGTCTACCTCAAATGATAATCTGAAAGTTCTAAGACCAAAACTGAAAAGGCAAATGCTAAACAACTTTTACATTTACTTATTCTGTGTATGGGGAGAGGGGAATGGAGGCATGGGAAGTGCACAGCACAAATGTGGAAGTCAGAGGACAGCTACTGATAACAGCCACCTAACATAAGGAATGACCTCTAGATACAAAATGCCACAAACAGTAAAGAACTGGATTACAAACTATCTCCAGTATGAATCAAGACATCTTGTACACCAAACCTAGTTCTAAAGTTCTCTTCTTACCTAATAATTGTTGTTCATGCCATTTGACCATCACAATAGGTATGGAAAGTCCAGGAAAAAACCTTTCCCCTGTGAAAGTATCAGCCTAGCAACAGCCTCTGCCCATCTCATGCATTTATATGATGAAATCAGTCTTTGGTACCTTACTGAACTCTCCTATGAACTTAAGCACATCATTTACCATTATTTTTTAAAAGATACAATCTCATATTTTTAAGAACAAGAATAGATGAACATACTCAAAGATTGCTTCTCTTTTTAAGTGTTCAAAGCAGGGCTGGAGAGATGGCTCAGCAGTTAAGAGCACTGACTGCTCTTCTAGAGGTCTTGAGTTCACTTCCCAGCAACCACATGGTGGCTCACAACCACCTATAATAAAATCTGATACCTTCTTCTGGTGTGTCTGAAGACAGCTACAGTGTTCTCATATAAATAAAAATAAATAAATATTTTTTTAAAAAAAGTGTTCAAAGCTACCAAGAACTCTTCACTAGATCTGCACACTATCCCTGGGAAGACTTCCTGTGGACACTTGCTTTTAACAGCAAATTCATTTTTTACATAGAAGCCAGTGTAACTTTTTTTTCAAACAATGTCTCACCATAGCAAAAAAAAAAAAAAAAAAAAAAAAAACAGGGAAACATCTACTACTACATCTTCCTTCCCAATTTTAATAGTTAATATTGATTGTTGACTTGACAGAAGTCACCTAGGAGACAGATCTATATTGTATAACAGCGACGTGAACACCCTAAGTATGGGCTAAGATTCCGAACTATATTAAAAAGTAGAAAAAAAACCCTGGTGGTGGTGGCGCACGCCTTTAATCCCAGCACTTGGGAGGCAGAGGCAGGCGGATTTCTGAGCTTGAGGCCAGCCTGGTCTACAGAGTGAGTTCCAGGACAGCCAGGACTACACAGAGAAACCCTGTCTCGAAAAACCAAAAAAAAAAAAAAAACAAACAAAACAAAACAAATTGAACAACAGTATTCATCTCTTCCAGCTTCCATACTATAGAGGTGATAAATGTGCAGCTGCCTCACGCCCCTGCTACCATAAGGGACTCTATTCTAAAACAGTCAAAATAAATCATTCCTTCCTGAAACTGTTTTGTCAAACTAATCCATCTACTTTAAAGACCGTCCTTGTTTCTCATTACAGGTAGAATAAACCCCTGATGTACAACCTCAATAGGATGTAATCCCAGCATTTAGCAAAAAAAAAAAAAAAAAAAAAAAAATACCTCTGTCTTTTAAAAAAAAATAATAAAGTGAGCTGCAAAAATAATTCAGCAGCTGAGAGCACTTGCTGCTCAATCATGGGGATCAGAACTCAATCATGGGGATCAGAACTCAAATCTGAATAATCCTACTGGGTGGGTGACAATACCAGAAAACCTAGTTCTAAATGATTCAAAGGCCTTTTATACACTTCATAAGCATGCATGTGTAGGTGCACACACGCACATGCACACGCACACCCATCCATGAGTGGAGAGGCAGAGAGGACAACCTAGGATCCTAGGATGTTTTTCCTTAACTCCTACCTCCTACTCTTTTGACACAGGTCTCTGTGATGATTTAAATAGTAATGGCTCCCACAGACTTGTATGTTTGAATGTTTGACCCATAGGGTAGGAATGCGGCCTTGTTGGAATAGGTTGGCCTTGATGGAGGAAGTGTGTCACTGTGGGGGCGTGCATTGAGATACTCAAGTCCAGACTCAATGGCTCACAGTCCTCTTTCTGCTTCTTGCTGAAGAAGATGTAGAACTCTCAGCTCCTTCTCCAGCACCATATTAGCCTGCTCACCATGCTTCCAGTCATGAAGATAATGGATAAACCTCAGAAACTATAAGCCAGCCCCAATTAAATGTTTTCTTTATAGGAGTTGTCATGGTCATGGTATCTCTTCACAGCAATAACTACTAAGACAGTCTCTTTACCACCTTCTATGTCAGGCTGGCCACGAGTCTTCATTTGCCACTGCCACTGGAGGGCTAGGATTACAACAGATATGCTATTGGCCACAGATTTAATGTGGTTTTTGGAAACTGAATTTAAGTCTTCACAAGTTTGGTAGCAAATATTTTACCTCCTGAGCCATGTCTCTAACCTGGATTCTTTCACCCTAATTTTTTGTTTGTTTGCTTGGGAGGGAGGGAAAAGAAATTGTAGAACATAGTCTAGTATAAATAATCCAAACAAAAGAAAATTAAGTGTTCCAGGTGGATGAACAAGAATAGCAGGCACATTACACTGAAAGAACCAAAAACTAACAATGTAATTTCAAAGTCAAATGATAAGTCTGAACATAATCACCTTGGCAAGACCTGCTCGGTGGGCTCCTTTAGATTCCATGTATGCGAGGTATTTGTTGAACTCCCGAAACTCCTCCATGGAAGGTCTGAAGGTCATTATCTTACAGCTGGGATTTGGGGGACTCTCCACCTCCTCCGCCACCTCCATGATGGCTACAGATGTCTCTGCAAAGAAAAAGTGACCATCAACAATAGACTGACTCCTAGAAAAAGAGGCCTCAGGGGGCTTCCTAACATGCTCCTATTCTGCACACAGAATCACTAATGTCATTGTAAAACTGACCTCCAAAGAAACCTCTCCAAGTAAAAATGAATTTTCTAGAAGTACAGTCTATCACAGTGATAAGTTATTTCTCCACTGGTGGAAATGAGCCAATTCAAGCCAAGTTTGATTATATTAAAGGCAGGTTTATTGGGAAGCTGTTCTCAGGCAAGTTCACTGGCCCCAAGGGGAAAGTGAGGTGGGGAGAAAAAGCCCACACAGAAAGCAGAGGAGAGGAAGAGGAACACACACACACACACACACATACAGAGAGAGAGAGAGAGAGAGAGAGAGAGAGAGAGAGAGAGACAGAGAGAGAGACAGAGAGAGACAGAGAGAGACAGAGACAGAGACAGACAGAGACAGAGACAGAGAGATAGAGAAAGACACCAAGGAGAAGCCTCTGAAGGAGAAGAGCAGCCTAGCCACTGGGTTGGGGACAGGGTATGCCAGGAAAGGACTGCTGGGAGAACCTGGAAGTCAGGTCTGCTTTGATATGTAAGATTTGCATCTTAATCCCTTGTCCTAGGGTCTTCAAACTAACACACAGTCCCAGAGTCCTCAAATAAACACACATGTACTGGTCTACTATCTCATATATGCACATGTATAAAGGCCTAGCATATACACTGCATGAAAGATGTTCAATATCCCTAGCACAGAGCTGAAGTGTGCTTCCAGCTTTTTTTATAAGATGTTCTTCTATAATAATTTAAAAACCAATCACATGGAAAAAAAACACCAGAAACTAAGCTAATCTACTGAGGACCAAAACAGTACCAGAACATCGATACCGGAGGAGCTCACTCAGCTGGTAAGAGCTGTGCAAAACTGAAGTTCTGAATTCAAACTCCTCCTAATAAAAAGCCCAGCTCATGGCCATGTTTTGTAACTCTAGCATTGTGGGAGGAGGCAGAGACAGAAGGATCACTGGGGTTTGCTGTCCTCCAGCCTAGCTCCAGGTTCAACAAAGGGATAAGATAGACCATGATACAACACCTGATGTCCTCCTCCCTAGTCCCTTTCTTTGCATAGTAACACAAACTCCTACAAAAACCACATACACATATATAAATAACACACACACAATAAAAAAATAACTAATTTTAAAAGACTTTCATTCTATATCAAATCTGGCCCTAGCAAAACAGTCAGTAACTCAGCTCAGGCATCCATAGGATAGGGAACCCTCCCACCTTATATATCTTAATTCAAGGATAATCAAATCCTCATATAAACTGGCTTACTATTTGCATATATCCTACACATGTCTTCCTCTATTCTTTAAATTATTTATACCATCTAATACAATGTAAAGGCTAAGCCAATAATTGATGTTATTGTTTAGGGAATGTCTTACTCAGGATTACTATTGCTGTTGTATTACTATCAACAAAGCAACTTGGGGAGGAAAGGGTTTATTTGGCTAACACTTCTACATCATAGCTCATAATCAAAGAAGTCAGGATACAAACTCAAATAGGGCAGGAACCTGAGGCAAGAGCTGATCAGCAGAGGCCATAGTGGAGTGCTGCTGACTGGCTTGTTCATCATGGCTCATTCAGCCTGCTTTTTTTTTTATAGAACTCAGGTTAAGCAGCTCAGGGATGGCAACATCCACAATGGACTGGGCCATCCACCATCAATCAGTCACTAATTAAGAAAAAGTCCAAAAGGCTTGGTAACAGCCATGGAGGCATTTTGTTAATTGAGGTCCCTCTTCTCAAATGACTTTAGTTTGTGTCAAGTTGATATAAAGGAATCCAGCACAGGGAATAAAATATGATGGTACAATTTTTCTTTTTCTTTTTCTTTTTTTAATTTTTTTTTATTTTTTACATGCCATTTTTTCTTTTTGAGACTTCTGATACAGCCATGTATAGCCTGGAACTTTTTATGTAGTTAAGGATGACCTTGAACTTCTGATCCATATGCCTATACCTCCTACAGGGAAGGTTTGTGGTATTGAAAATCAAACTCTAGGCAACTATTCCTATAAGCTAAGCTACATCCTTAACCAGATGCAATTTATTGTAAGCCCTTGGTTGTTTCAATTCATCAATCCAAAAAAAAAAAAAAAAAGAACTCAAACGCAGAAAGCCAACTAACTGTACTTTACCCTCCAACAGTACTTAAACCAAGTTTCTCAAACAAGTTAAGATCTTTATGACTTCACATATTCCTTCCCTTGGAGCAGCCTCTGCACACTTCCTACCTCTGAGTTCTCAACTGTCTGTCCAATACAGAACTCAATGAGCCACCCTGTGCTCTGTGCTCTATCTCCTTGTCTACACCCATACTATAGACAGTAAGTTGTTTCTCCCAATGCTGGCACATCCCACTAGCCACTGAGTTATCAAGCACTGAAAAAAGACATTGATATATAGTCTTTCTCACATCTGCTCTAATAATAATATTAAATACAATAATTACTACAATAATATATATAGTAATAATAAAGAAGTCTTGGCCAGGCATGTACATCTTTAATCCCAGCACATGGGAGGCAGGTGGATTTCTATGAGTTTAAGGATAGCCTGGTCTACAGATCAAGTTCCAGGACAGTGAAGAAACCCTGTCTTGAAAGAAAGAAAGAAAAAAAGAAAGAGAGAGAGAGAGAGAGAAGGGAGGGAGGGAGAGAGGGAGGGAGGGAGGGAGGGAAGGAGGGAAGGAGGGAAGGAGGGAAGGAGGGAAGGAGGGAAGGAGGGAAGGAGGGAAGGAGGGAAGGAGGGAAGGAGGGAGGGAGGGGAAAGAAAAGGAAAAGAAAAAGTATCAAGAGGCTAGAAAGAAGGAACAGAGGTTAAGAACATTTACTGTTCTTACATAGGACCCTGATTCAATTCCCAAAATCAACATGGTGACTAACATAACATGACTATATATACATACATATATAGATATAGATATATAAAATATTATACATAAAATAATCACAAAATATTGAAAAGTCATTTTATAGAATGTCGCATTTGAGAAAAAAAAAATACATTTGTCCTAAACAAAGGAAAAGTTATTCAGAAAACAGATTACCAAGCATGACAAAACACATCTATAATCTTGGTACCTGAGAGGAAGAGGCAAGAGGATTTTGACAAGTCAGAAGTCAGCATGGTCTACATAGCAAACACTAGGTGAGGCAGCTAGAGTCCTACCTCAAAAACAAAAAGCAAAGCAACAAATCTAGTTTGCTTCACTAGCAAAAAATAACAGCAGAAAACTAACAAAACTACAAACTATCTGTGTGAAACACACCAGCTACATGAAATGAAACATTCCTTTTCTTCTGGCCAAAATACAAGAGTTACCTTGGTATCTGTCTGAGCAGAGGCAGCAGCCCCTGAAGAAATTGGAAATGCAGCTAGCAATTCAACAGTGACTGAATTCCTAACTATAGTTCCATAGACATTCAAAGGACCAAACAGTCCTGGCACTAATGTAATGAATGATACATACAATAATAAGTAAATGGTATCAATGCAAAAAAAAAAAAAAAAAAAAAAATGAGGGGGGGCAGCTTTCATCTTAAAGGGGATAAGAAATCAGTTCATTCTGGAATGTTTTAAAATGACTATGGAACAGGGAATACAGATTTAGATTATTTCAAACTCCATGTTCCAATATGGAAGCAGTTTCATGAGTTTTAGTTACAAAACTATGAGAATAGAACATGAGTTACAGAACAAAGAGAATTATAAATCAAGGAAAGTTTAAAACACATTGAATATCAGAGGGGCAGTTACAGCAAGACAGGCCCTAGAAGGGTCTCTGATGACATTCTTAGCATTTGGTTGGTGGAAGCTGGTGGTCTACTACGTAAATAGATTCCAAAAAGATTTTACCTGCATTGATGTTTTACCTTCAGCCTGATATAGCTGTCTCCTGAGAGGCTCTGCCAGAGTCTGACAAATACAGAGGCCAATGGTGGAAGCCAACCATTAGACTGAGGGGGGGGGGGGGCTGATGGAGGACTTGGAGAAGGGACTGAAGGAGCTGAGGGGGTTTGCAGCCCCATGGAGGGACCAACAGTGTCAATCAGCCAGAATCCCCAGAGCCCTTGGCTCCGGTGGACATAAGGGGGAAGAGTGGCCCTTGGGCCTGAGGGAGTTAGATGCCCAGGTGTAGAGGAATGCCAGGGCAGGAAAGTGAAAGTGGGTGGGTGGTAGAAAGGCAGGGGGAGGGGGTATGGATAGGAGGTTCTGGAGAAGAGACCTAAAAAGGGGATAACATTTGAAATGAAAATTAAGAAAATATCCAATAAAAGGAGAGGGAGGGAGGGAGGGAGGGAGGGAGGGAGAGAGAGAGAGAGAGAGAGAGAGAGAGAGAGAGAGAGACCTTAAAAAAAAGATTTTAGCTATTAGTCATAAGACTGCCAGGAGAAATGAATGGCTACTAGGTGCAGGTGACTAAAACTAGCCCAAGATAAGGTAACTACCTACTGGGTCAGCAACATTCCAACCACTCCACAGTATTGAAATTCTAATCAGTCAGTCTGGCTCGGTAGACAAGGCTGTTTTTCAAGAGTTCCAATTTACAATGGTAACTGCTAAGAAAATGCAGGGCCAACAGAGAAGGTTCCTGTTTCAAAGCAGGCAATGGAAGGTGGTTCAGAGAAATAAAATCCAGGAGATGCCTAAAGGAGAGAAATCTCTTAGGCTCTGTTTTTCAAGAGACAGCAAGGAGGCAGATATGACTGAAAACAAGACAGAGAAGGGTAGGAGGAAAAACAGGTAGAAAAAGAAGTTTGTCGAAAAAAAAAAAAAAAAAAAAAACAAAAAAAAGAAGAAGAAGTTTGGAGTTTATCTGAGTATGTCAAGAAGTAATTTTGGACTTCGAACCCGTATCATATCCAGTTCCTGAACTCAGTCGTTTTTTTCACACCATTCAAAGAGATGAGAGCTCCTTAAGTATACCTCTTCTGGGGAAACTGAGGCAAAAAAGTACTCTTGCTCACATTTTGATTTCTTGTTACTGTGAAGAGAGGGGGAAGACAAGGAGGAGGAAAGGAGGGAGTGAGAGGGGGATGGAAGAAGGAAAGCACCAAGGAGGCAAATTATACAAAGAAAATTTATCCAGACAAAATAGAAGCTTGTATACATATTGTGCACTGAGATCCAGTTAGTATTTGGTATATTCTGAAGAAAATTTCATTACAGAAATGAAAAATGGTGCTTGCTTCAGCAGAAATGAAAAAGTCAAGATTTCTAAACTGAGGCTAGAGATGTGTAGCTCAATTGTTCAATACTTGCCTTGCATGCATTAGGATGGAATTCAAACACAGGAAGGGGAGGCAGTAAGGGGAGGAGGGGTAGCTCTAGGCATTAGCAGTAATTCCAACACCCCAAATCCTCACACTTGTGAGGCTGAGGCAGGAATCACAGCTGGAGCTATAGAGCAAAACCGTGTCTGAAAACAAGGGAAAGGGAGGGTTCCAAGTATTGGAGGGGCATGCCTATATCCCTGCACTAGGGAGACTGAGGCAGGAAAATCACAAATTCAAGATCAGCCTGAGCTATGTAGAATTCGGAACCAGTATGGATAATAGGAGCCTGTCTTTGAAAAAATAAAGAAAAAGAAAAGAGCCCAGCCTGCAAATGCAGCTACTCTGGAGACTTAAAACAGGAGGATCACTGTAACTTGAAGGCTGGGCTACATAATGAGTTCAGTAGCCTGGGCCACACAGGAAGATAAGACCCCTAACTAAATTGCTTCCATGTTGGAACATGGAATTTGAAGTAACATAAATCTGTATTCCCAGGTCATGGCCACTCAAAATGGCTACAGAATCTCTTATTCCCTTTTAAAATGAAAGCTGTGGTTTTTGCATTGCCTGCATCTCATATCTAATAAATGCTTAGCATATTGTACATATTACGATTTTCTTTAAATATATGTAGAATATGCCACCCAGAAAAAAAAAACAGTAAATAATGGGCCATTATGCAGAAACAATTTCCTACTCCAAAATATCAAATTTATTAATAAACACATTCATCGGAAGAAGAGGTTGAGTTACAGGCCAGAGACGTGCAAAGGCACTGGACTCTAGCTGAGCTTTCGGAGAGGTGGCTGGGGAGATAAAATTAAATAAACAAAAAGTACAAATCAGAAGAGCCTAAAGCCAAAAGGAGTAAGAACAAAGCATCAACCTGGTTCTAAGCGCTAGGCGAACAGACAGTGGGAAATGATGGGCTGAACAAGGCCTCTCAAACGACAAGGTAAACTGCAGTCTGCTTCCCAGAAGAACTGCTGAAACGTGGCACAAAAAGGCTAACCGTCTTAAAGGGATTATTCTGACTGCATGGGTAGATTAGATCAGCTACCATGGGATATGAATGAGGACGTATTTTCAGTGTATCCCTTAATTCCAAGAGGCTGAGATGGAAGTGTGTAGGGGAGCTTTGGGAGTTGGGGGGTTGCAAAGTAAAGTGAGCTGTAAAATGAAAAGTAAAAATTGAGTCTATCTCACTTAATTAAACCTTATACCTGAAGGAAATTATGAATTATGTGTCAACTCCCTGTCCAAACTTATTGCTGGTATCTTGTTTCATTTAACATTACTTTTTAAATTCATACTTTAGGACTCACAATACCCTCTATAGTTATAAACACGAAAATACACGTTGCATGTATATATAATAAGGCTTCTATCCCCCAAACTCTAGGTTCTATCCCTAGAACTGCAAAAACAAAACAATAAATGATAGTATACCATACCTCCCAAGAAATTCAGATGAGAACCAATAGTGAAGAGAAAAGAATGGTGGCCCGAACCATTAATCTCTGAACTCTGACGGCAGGGAATTCCAGGCCAGTCAGAACTACAAAGTAAGACCCAGTTCCCAAAAAATGTTACAGCCAAACCTTGAGGTAGACTGATTTCCAGCTTCACGAGGAAACTCCACACTAAATCATAGACTGGCCGTACCAGTTTGCACTCCCACCATACTGAACAATCCTTTCCCCACCACCATCTGCTGTCATTTATTTTATTGATCTTGGCTAGTTTGACTGAGTTAAGATGAAATACCCAGATTTTAGTTTGTATTTCCCTGATGACTAATGATATTGAACATTTAAGTGTTTCTCAGACATTTTGGGGGGGTTTATCTGTTTGTTTTTGTGGGTTTTTTTAATAATTCTCTTGCCTAGTTCTGCACCCCATTTTTAACTGGGTTGCTTCCTGGACCTTCAGTTTTCTTGGTTCTTTGTACATTCTAGATACTGTAGCCTGTCACTTTGCCCAAATTATGGTGCCATTTTCCATATAAAAAGCTTTTCGGCTTCTTGAGGTCCCATTTATTGTTGATCCTAGTGTCTGTCCTACCAATGTTCTGTTCAGAAAACCCTTTCCTGTGCCAGTGAGGTCAAGATTATTCCTAACTCTTTTCTATCATATTCAGGGTATATGTTCTTATGTTGAGGTCTTTTGATCCATTTAGAGTTGAGTTTTATGCAGGAAAACAGATATGGATGTATGTCATTCTTCTACATGCAGTCATCCAGTCTAACTGCATATGCTTAAAGATGCTTTCTTTTCTCCCCTGTGTAATTCTGGCTCCATTATCAAAATCCAGGTGTCCAACGGTGTGTGGAATTATGTCTGGGTCTTCAATTTTATTCCACTGAGCAACACACTTGTTTTTATGGCAATCCCATGCTGTTATTATTACTATAGCTCTGTAATACAACTTGAAACCATGGACTACCTCCTTGCATACATATTCAAAGAACTCTACATCTTACTAAAGTGATACTTCTACATCCATGTTCATTACTTCTCTATACATAATAGCCAGAAATTGAACACAGCCTAGGTGCTGCTCAACTATTATATTTTTTAGATATGTGAGCTATGATATGAATAGCCACAGAAGTCCCTAGTGGGGGAGGGAGGGAGGGGTGCAGGAAGGCCGGTATCCCAAGGAAGAGAAAATAGAATATAGTGATGGAGAGACAAATGGAAAGACAGAATAGGAAGATCAGTTCTAGAAGGGAAATGGGAGGGCAGGGTAAAAGAGAAAATATGGGCAGGTACACTAAAGGCCTGTTGAAAAACCATATGGAAACCTACTACTTTACAAGTTCCTAAAATATATAATCTGTGAATGTAATCTAAGAGGAATCATCACATACTGAGGGAGACAATACCACAATAGATACCTGCCCAAATAGAAACTTTTACAGTGCTAGAAGGTACCATACTAGAGAAGAAAGTTAATCATCAGTATCACCCAGCTACAAACCCTATAACATACAACAACTGTGACCTGACTGCAAAGTATATTGGTATTACTGGAGTAAACAACCACTTTTTTTCTTGGATTTACCATGAGATGGAATCCATGATACTGATTTAAGTGGCCATGCACTTGAAATTGGTCATGGGTCTAGGGAAAACATCATTTTCTGTTACTCTACTAAAGGAACACTGCAATAAATGACTGCCACTGGCATGTTGCTATACCCATAGATCAGTGCCTCACTCAACCAGCATCACAGAAGCTTTTCCTTGCAGTAGACAGTAATTAAAACAGAGACCGGCAACTTCACTGTGTGCAGAGAACTTTGGAACACTCAGTCTACGTGGGATATCTTCATTAAATTTCTCCATCCCCAAATCTCAAGGGTCTCTGCAGACCAAGGTGGAAAGACTATAAGGCCATAAGCAATGGAGACTCCAAAGAAAGAGCATCTTCCAAACACAACAATAATGCACATATGAACTCATGGAGCCTGTGGTAGCACCAAAAAAATAATAATAATAATAATAAAATAAAGATGTGTCCAGCTTCAAGCAAATGAGGTCCCAGCTAAAAGGGTAAGTGGGCATGGAGTCCTACCCCTAAACAAGAGTCTGTTTGTATTGATAACTCCTGGAAAAGTCAGTTCTCTCCAATGGAGTGGCACTGGATATATCAACCACATGCCAGGGCAAGCCCTAGCCCAGAATTAGTTGACCAAGACAAAAAAGGCATATATTCCTTTTCCTCTCTCTCTCTCCTTTCTCCCACACCCATCCCCACTCCCTGGCCCCTCTCCTTCTCTCTCTGCCTAGGCCTGTGTCTATATATATATATATATATATATATTTTATTTTGTTTATTTGTGAAATTGCTATTTTTGTTAGTTTGGAGTTTTAGTTGGTTATTGGGTTTTGTAGGGAGCTTGAGAGAAAACATGAAGTATGTACAGAGGTGGAGAGGATCTGGGAGGAGTTTGTGGAGGGAACACAACAGGATCAAAATATATTGTTTGAAAAAAATATAAATAAACAAGAAATGGTACTTACAGGAGCATTAAATATTAATATGCAATAAAAGAAGACAATTTTTCTAGTCCATCGCCTTTACTACTCAGCCAGAACTACTGCTTCGAAGACAATTTTTTTTAAAAAGACCTGCATTACATATTGAACTTAATGACCGTACAGAATGTACGTGTGTTATCATTTTATCTCTAATAAATAATAAGAGGTAGCAAGGGCATGGCTATAAGCAGTAAGAAACACTTCTATAGAAAGTGGGACTGGAAATGTAGCTTGGTATAGTTTGCCTATCATGCACCAAGCCTTAAATTCAATCCCCAGGATTGAGTCAAACAGTGGTAATCCCAACACCCAAGAGGTAAAGACAAAGATTATCATTCACCAATCTATGTGGGGCTACAAGAGACAGTCTCAAGACAAAAGAAAAGGAGAGAAAGTGAGATAGGGGGAAGGGAGAATTAAGTAAGAGTTTTAGTAGCATAAAGCAAGCCTCAGCGTTGAGTTTATTGTATTACCAATTTTGTAGAGAACTATAAATATAATGTGTACTCTAAACACTAAAATGGGAAGGAGGGCCTAAAATTCCTGAACAACTAGACAGTACATTCCAAAACAAAACATGATAGGTTACCAGGCCAGCAAGCTTTAGTGATCATGATAAATAATAAAAAACAAACTTTTTTTCTTTTTTTTTTTTTTTCAATCTTAGAGACTAAACCTAAGGTGTTCAGATACTAAACATTGGCCCTACCACTGGCGCTATATCCCCTGCCCAGGAGGCGGGGACAGACCGTGAAATTTTAGAGAGTGAACCAGTAACAGTGCAGAAATATGACCGCCAGGAATCCCTGCACTGGTGAGGCAGAAGCAGGTGGATTTCCTTGCGCTCCAGGCCAGCTAGCATACAGAGTTTTAAGTCGGGCAGGACTACACATAATAAAACCTTGACTCAAAAACAACCAACAAAATATTTTTAAAGTCAATAGCAAACGTTTAAACCATCACACTTTTAAATTAGAATACTAGTAACTTTGGCAATAGAAACAGTGAAGCTCCCACCCCTCCCGCCCTTTTTAAAAGCAAAACTCAAGTGGGTGAAATACAGCAAAGATTGGTGCTAACCTAAGCATACCGAGCCTATCAAAAGCGTCTCCCGGGCACCGAATTCCTGCAATTCTAACAAGCTTTATAAGCAGTGCTAGGTAAATCAACAACTGTGAGTGGCTATACTGAGTGCAAGAATAAAAAAAAACAAAACAAACAAAAACAAAAAAAGTTTGCTAAGTCTTCTCTGAGAGCACCTGACCAAAGGCACTACGTTCGAGCTTGCCGGGCTCAGCCACACCGGCGGCTGCCTTCTGAGTCCATTAGGAAAGCATCAGAACTGAGTCCAGCTGCTTTCACAGCTGAGCGGAGAACACCAAGTTCTAGCCCGGGCTAGACCGCCTGCCTTCACTGCCGCATTACCACCGCACAACACGCCCTCTCTCCCTGGCAGTTCACATGCCGCATCGAACTCGCATTTATTAAGCGCCCACAGTCTACCCCGCATCATGGCTCCCCCCCACAGGAACAGCACAAAGAAATGGCCTCAAGACGGAGGAAAGAAAAACGAAAGGATCGTCTGCTAGGGCCAAGAACCAACGCGAGTGAGGGTCGGGCTACCTGCTACCTCGAGGATCGGGACATCCCGACCCAAGGGAGGCTCGGAGGGCGCACAGGCCCAGCCTTCCTGGAGTCGGCCGCAGAGGGGTTGGTCGGCGCCCCAGACCACACAGGCGTGGCAGTCCCGAGCAACACTACCTCGGATCGGCTCCGCGGAGGCCGGCGAGCGAGCTCCCGAACCCGGAGGGCCAGAATGGACTGTCAGGGCCGCCTCCTCCCTCCCAGCTGACTGCCGTGCACCGCGGAGCGCCCAGGCCCGTGCCTCCCTGAGGTGATCAGACCGAGGCCGCCACCCTTCCCGCTCCGTCCGGACCAAGAAGCGGTTACCTGCGCCGCTGGCGGAGGTCCAGACGCCACCCGAATGAAAGGGACGAAAGTGCGGCCTCCCCTGTGGGTTTTGGGAATCTTTGGAAGACTTGTTCCGCACTAGGTGACAGCTGTTCGCTGCGCACGCGCAAGGGGCACCACCACGGGATCCCTCCGCCGCTCCCCTCCCTCCCAGCTCCTAGGTGGGCGGGGCGGCTCGGGCGCGTAGGCGGGGCGGGCTGGCGCTCCCTGCGTGTGGCTCTCGCGCCCCCACGTGACCGCCGGGCCGGGCGCTCTCTGGGTCACGTGGGTTTGCAAACTGCTTAAAGGGGCCGGACACTTTAAGCCGAAGCTTCCGCTTCTTGCTTAGTCTAAGTTGGCTGCGGCGTGTTTCCTTTTGCCTCGGGGACAGGCCCCTCTCTTCTTGCCCTAAGTAAGGAAAACACTGAAAAAGCAGAGCAGGCTGGTCCAGCGATCTTTGTCGGATCACTCGCTGTGTTCTCACAGGGCTGGACCTGAAATAAAATACTACGCAAATCACGCGCCTGCCGGGACTCGATGCGAGTCAATGGGAACCCTCGGTGCAAGAACGGCTGGCTGATTTTTTTTTACCTCGCGTGAAGGTGGTCTGGAAGGCCAGGCCCACGATGATATGGTCCTGCGCCGGTACACCAACCAACGGACTGCACCTCTGAGCCTCCTTAAGTCGGAGATCCCAAGTGAGCACGGTGTTCCCAAATTCCTAGCAACCAGCCTGCCCTTGAAGGAAAAGGCCTAATTCTTAGACTAGCGAATTCTTGGTTAGGGAACCTGAGTTGAGTTACCTTGCTACATGTCTGTGTAAATCTGACTTCCAAGACGGCAGAGGAATCACACTGACTTCAAACTCTTGCTGCCAGATACGTGGCTAAACACTAAGTGCTCTGCAAGGCAGACAGTTTTTACTGTCCCACAGTTCCCAGTTGGGTCTTTTGTTGCATTTCCTCTAATAATTAAGACTGACCAGGTATATACAAAAGTGAGCACACAGGGCCATCATAACGTGTTGTTTTGTTACCAAAAAAAAAAAAAAAAAATTTCTAGTGATGTGGTGGCGCATAACTAGAACCGAGGACTTGGGACTAGAGATCAGAGGATTAGGAATTGAAGGTCATTCTCAGCACAAAGTAGACTTGAGGTTAGCCTGGGCTACGTGATAACGCTGTCTCAAAAACTGATCACCACTTTTTTAAAAACTATCTCAACATATAAATTTAAAACGTCCTTAAATGTGTTTCTTTTTTTTTTTTTTATTTGAAGGAACACTAAAGACAGATGGAATTTGGTTAATTAACTGAAAGAGAATGAGATTTAGAAACCGTATTTCTTCAACTGTTAAAAAAACATCTTAGGGTTTGGGGGAAAAAAAACAGTACTGAACTTACCTACAGTAATGAACTTACCTAACTTATATAGTCAACTGGTAATTTATGTGTATCTTATAGAGATTGCCAACCATCCACAAAGGCAATTATAATATAATAAAACCATATACTAAATATACTAAATACTAGTATATACTAGAATATACTAAAACCATAGATACATATCTTAAAATTTTGTGAACTAGAAAAGTTGCACGTATATTAAATAGTTGAAATGGTTCCATGAATAAGCACTCTAAGTATCTTTGTTAAGCAGAGAGATTAAAAAATATATCAAGCCCAGAGTATTGGCACACATTTTTAATCCCAGCTTTTAGGAGACAAAAGAAGACAGATCTCTAAATTCAAGGCCAACTTGATTTACAATGTAGATCAGTGTGAGCTGCAAGGATAAACATGAGAAACCTTATCTCAAAAGAAAGAAATAAGGGGGAGGGGGGTGTGAAAAAAAGTATATCCACAGTTGGGTGAATTAAATCAGTCTGAGAAAGACAAATACTTCATCTCATTTATGGACCCTAGATATTGTATACACACACACTCAGCATACATACTAATGACATGAAAATAAAAGCAAGACTGCCTTGGGAAAGGAGAAGACTAATGAGACTAGTGAGTGAAAGTGCAATCTAGGAAGGTGTACTTAAAACATAATATACTTATAAGAAAGTAGCTTTAGTCAACTCTGTATAACAGAAATAAAAGTCAATTATCAAAAGTGTGCCATCTGCGCTCCACACCACTGTACACACACACAAACACACACACACCCTGGTTTGGCAGTATGCCTTGAATCCCAACATTTGGGATACAGAGCCAGGTGGATCTATTGAGTTCAAGGCCAGCCCAGCCTTGATCAAGTTCCAAGACAGCAAGGGATGCAAAGAGATACCTTATCCCAAAAACAAAACAAAAAACAGAAGTTTTTTTTCAAAGCTTACTGGGTGTAGTACCACAGGACTTTATGGTCTCAGCAATGGCCTGTGGGTCTCCGTGAGTTCAAGGCCAGCCCGACTATATATAGGTTAACTGGAGCTAAATAGTAAGACCGTGTCTTAAAAAAGAAAGGAAGGAAGGAAAAGAAGAAAGGACTGTGAATAGTGCACATGTACGTGTGTGTTTGTGTAAAGAAAAAAGTGACAAATTGAAAAAAAAAAAGTAAATCTAAGTACGACAGGTATGCCCAGTCATAAAGGAGGCAAGGGGGGAAAAATAAAACCCAAAAAACAAAGGACTAAAGAAGCTGTCTGCTGGATTAGACTGGAAACCTAGTGTCCTAGAACAAAAGGCCTGGAGACCTGAACTCCCATCCCTTCACACTTGCAGAAATACAATGTTGCACAAATAGCATTTGTTTTAATATAGCAAGTTACATTGTCCTGCTTTTGTTGTTGTTGTTTGGGATGTTTGATAATTTGGGTTTTTTGTGGTTGTTGTTGGGGTTTTGTTTTAGTTTTTTTTTTTTTTTTTTTTTTTTTGGGATTTTTTTTTTTTGAGACAGGGTTTCTCTGTGTAACAGCCCTGCCTGTCCTGGACCTTACTTTGTAGATCAGTCTAGCCTTGAACTCTCAGAGATTCACCTGTCTCTACCTGCTAGTGCTGGGATTAAAGATAACACCACCACACCTGCCTAGATTCTCCATTTTTAAATCAGGTTTACTTTTCCTGAATTCACTTAGCATTTTTGAAATAATACTCAAAGGCCCCAAGTTACTGCTTGAGGCTTTTTTTATGGAACCTAAAGGAAGGAGGGAATGATGGTGATGGTGGAGTGGAGGAGGAGGAGGAGGATTATGATGATGATGTGTCTCTTTGTGGGGGGGGTCTCTTTTTTGAAGCAGGATCTTCTTATGTAGCTGTAATGGCTACTTTTGTCAGCTTGACTACATCTGGAATCAACTAAAACCCAAACAGCTGGGCTGTGAAAGATTTTTCTTGCTTGGGTCATTTGAAGTGGATCATTTAGACTCAGACTAAATCTGGTGTGCACCTTCTGATGGCAATCCTTATAAAGGAAGAAGAAAGCTTTTGTTTGTTTTTTTAAGATTTATTTATTTATTTTATGTTTGTGAGTACACTGTCACTCTCTTCAGACACACTAGAAGAGGGCATCAGATCCCATTACAGAAGGTTGTGACCCACCATGCTGGGAATTAAACTCTGGACCTCTGAAAGAGCAGTCTGTGCTCTTAGCTGCTGAGCCATCTCTATAGCCCAGAAGAAAGCTTTTGCTTCTTGCCTTCTTGTCCACTTGCTGATGCTGAGGCTTTAGAACACACTCTTTCAGGATTTCAGCATAGGCCGAAGATCAGCCTCATGGACTGTCAACTGTCAGATTCTTGGTCTTCCTGTGAGGAGACAGTTATTTTTGGACTATCCTGTAAATCACTCCAATAAATGACAGAATGTGCACTCGCACACAAATGCACACACACACACATTTTATTCATTCTATCCGTTCAGTACCTTTAGAGAATCCTGACTAATACAATAAATCACCATGGCTTTGTACGAGAGGTGAGCCTCTAGCGTCAGTCTCACACACGTGCTAGGTAGGCAGTCTTAAGTTACCAACATCTAGTAATTCTTTTTTTTTGGGGGGGGGGGGAAGTGCACAGTTCGAGACAGGGTTTCTCTGTATAGCCCTGGCTGTCCTGAAACTCATCTTGTAGACCAGGCTGGCCTCAAACTCACAAATCTGCCTGCCTCTGCCTCCCAAGTGCTGGGATTAAAGGCATGAGCTACCAATGCTTGGCGTAATTCTTTATTCTTAAAATGTTCCTTTGCCTGTAAATCCTGTCATTGAACTTCACAGCCTGTTCTGAAACCAGATCTCACCACCTGTTCTTAATAAGCCAATTAAAAGGGGAGGGGGAGTGGAAAAATAAATAAATAAATAAATTTATTTGAAAACAGAAAGAGTGGATTTATTTAATGTTCATTGGAAAGAGAGATTTAAAAAAAAAAAAATCAGTGAGTTCCCTGAGATTAAAATTTAAGTAGAGAACCAAGACATGTGCATCTAAGCACTCACCATCAAGGCTTGTTTTCAGCAACCATCATTGACTAAGCCTCATTCTTAATGCAATTGGGCAGTCTGACAGATTGCTAAAACTATGAAATCTCTTTCCTGGAAATTCCCCCCTAGGTGTGGTGCCTTTTCCTGATCCCAGAATGAGTTCCTATTTCTTTCAGGTCCATTTGTTTCAATAGTCTGAAAGTCAGATTGAAAGACATGTTGTCTCTTTATAATATATTCATTTCTTCCTGACCTTGACTCTACCTTGAAACACAACTTTTCTTCCTAAGACCACCAAAGATTTCAGGAAGTATCTCTAACTGTTCTCTTGGATGTCCCCAATGTGGATAGGACCTAAGGAGACCCAAGAAGCTCTATGCTTCTATTTTCCTGTCCCTATCTCTCATACTGTCTAACCTCATCAACAGGTCCCCATTTAATGAATGGTCCATATAGTCCAGGCTAGTCTCAAACTGTCTAACCCATCTAGGCTAATCTTGATCCTCTTGCCTACACTTCCCAAATTCTGGGATTACAAGTGTGAGCCACCACAACTGGTTGGTGTTGTTCTTGTTGTTGTTCTTGTTCTTCTTGTTGTTGTTCATTTGCTTCCAAAGGCTAAAGTGCAGAGGGATGTCCTGGTGAATCACCAACATCATGTGTTATCCTAGCATTCTATTCTCCATTCATTAGTTCATGAGTCACTGAAGAAACAACTGGGTACAGAGAAAAGCACATATCCACAGACTTCTCCTTCACTTCTCATACTTTTTCACAGAAGCCACTTGTGAATTAAGTCTGAGTGTGTTTAAAAATTTGTTTTTGGCTTATTTGCAACAGTCTCCTATAGTCTAGGTAACCTTGACCTTTCTACATACTTAAAGACATCCTCGACAGCCTACTTGTGCCTCTCAAATCCTGGGATTGCAAGTACATTCCATGATGCTCAGCTCAATTTATAGAAATACCTCCTTCCAAAATTTGCTATATTGAGAAGCCAGAATCAAGCAGCCTGCCTACTCATACCATGTCCTAGAAGTGACCTAATGTTGACTGGAAAATTACAAGCTTTTTTTATTACATAGTTGCTGCAGGATATTTTATCACTGTGAACCCTAAGATTGTATTATTTACTGGAAAATAAAACTGCTTTTAGCTACTTCGTGGCTCGGCCTCAACTCACACCTTTAATTCAAGACCTTTCTGCTTGAGCATTGTAAACAGGGATAAATAAAGTCAACCATAGGTCAAAAGTCAGAGGAAGCAACCAGCTGACAGGAAGTGGACATAGGATGATTAAGAAAAAACAGGGAATTAGGAGGATGGAAAGAGAGACGTACAAAAGTAGAAGTGGGAAGAGTCAGTTTGAAGGAGGTTTTGGGTTACTGTGAGAGAGAGGAGGAGAGCTTGCTTTGGGGATGTCAGCTGAGGAGTAAGCTCAGCTGAATGCTTTTTCTGCCTCTCTCACCCCAGCATCTGGCTCCTGAGTCTTTATTGGTAAAATTGAACCTTTGAGATATTTTTTAAAAACAACATATAATCAAACTTGGAGTTCATAGTCATGAGTCACTTAGGTATTCACTAGACAAGTGAACTTGACTCTGGAGAAATTATACGTGCTAAAAGTATATTCTGCTATCCGTTGCTACAGGTTCTTGTTATTTTATCAACTGTAAATAATCATTTTACTGGGATAATCAGTGTCTGGAGTGGAAGTTTTCAGTTTCTTGTTTCAAAGAACTGAAATAAGGACACACAGATTTCAAAGTAGCAAAGAAACTTTATTCAAAAGTAAAGTGATACTCATCTAAACTTAGTTCATGTCATATCAGCCTCTACCATGATTCCCTACGCAGATAAAACTAAGAATGCATTTAAATAGAGACTTCCCTAGTTTTGTGGATGTTAGAGGAGGAGAAACTTACTCCATTGTTTGTAGTATGTATATGCATGTGACTGGATTGTACATGGGGGTTTGGGTTACTGTGTACATTTTTAGGAGAGTGATATGAATGCATAGTACATGCAAGTAAGGATCTCAGGCTGATGAGTGCACTATTGAAGAGGGGTTTGTACATATCTCCAACATTGCTTATGTGTGCCCACTTCAGTTGAACATAGTATATGTTTACAATCTTAGCATTTGGGAAGACAGAGACAGAGGGATCAGGAAAACAAGGCATCTGTGGCTAAATAATGAGTGAGTCTGAGTTCACACCCTGGGTTCCATGAGACTAGATTTCAAATAAATAAGTTAATAAAATAAAACAGTACTTAAGGATTGACGATGCACATGCCTGAAAATCCTTCTTGTTCATCAACTCAGCAAATAAACATCCATTCATCATCTGCCTTATGCACTTAATTATTCAGCCTGGTACCGACATTTAAACAAGGTAGACCTGCCCATAAAGTGCCTCAGTGAAGCCACTGGATACCATCACCACTGACAAAGCTATTCCTATTGACCTAATTTCATTAGCTATATTTAGCATAAGAGGATTATCTGCCTAGCAGCTGTACTGTTTTAATCCGATTAATCCCTTTTCACTTTAGATGATGTGTTTTATTTTTGTTTTGTTGTCTTCCAGACAGGGTCTCATGTATGCCAGGCTGTCCTAGAGTTCACTGTGTTGCTAAGAGCAGTGTTGGGTACAAAGGGTATGGGTACTAGACACTATTCCATTTAACCTTCTAAAACCCATAGACATTTACCTTGATCTCTCCAGCCTCCTCTACCAAGATACTCTTACAATATGGTCGTCACGCATTTCTAACCCCTGATGTTCTCAGTGGCTTCTGCTTGTGATTTTTGGCACAAGGGCTTTACTCTAGACTTCCAGGCCAGTCCTTGGGGTCGGCTCCCTTGTTCCTGAGAGCTACAGGACAACATGGCCACCCTTTCATTTCAGTCACACCTTGCCTTGAACAGGCTCTAGTTTGGGTGAACGATCTCTACCCTCCATATACTTCACACCACATACCCTTGGAAGGATAATTGCCCATCCTATCAACTGTTAGCATAGGCTTTAAAAGACTTCCTGGAGTTGACTAGCACATTAATTTGCATTCTATTGATTTTGTCTAGGAACTCCAGGTTGACACAAATCTTACAAACTTCTTAGTCAGTTTTTTCCCCCTCTTTCATCCCATCTTGGTAGATTTTGCAGTTTATAAACCAAATTTATTTGTTGGCCTGCATCGTTTAGATTTGTCAGAGCTTCTTCTAAAGTAAAGATTATGGCCGACCATAAGGCCCAGGAACTGTACTAAAACCACACATCATTAGTGAGGTCCCTGTTGAATCAATCCTCCTTTTTATAAAAAGCCTCCTATAAACATAGCTCCATCAAGCCTAGAAAATTTGTCATCAAACACTGCCTAATTCTCTCTTTCCTTTATGGTCTTCTAGTTTGTGGTCCTCGTGCAGACCTCAACTGTCAGTAACCAGTGCATCTAGTAAATCCTATAACCCAGCTCATCAGGGTCCTGATCTTACTCACATTTCTCTGGATGATGTAGCAATCTCAGGAATGGATGAATAGTTTTATTATCCAGTTTCTCTATTTCACAGCTGAGACTGATCCTATTTCCCTCCATATCCCAAAACCTCATAAACCAGGCTGTGACCGAGTCTTTTATTGTTGTTTAAATGTCTTCCCACATTCAAGCAGTTGAGAAATAAAACACTATGAGGGCCTCTTACAGTGGGCCATTTTTAAGATTTCCACTTCTTGCTGGGTAACATATTTTGTCTTTCTTTGTGTTACAGGTTGGACCTGTATGGGTATCTTCTATCACCTGTATCTTCATCTCTTCACCCCCTTTCCCCATACTTCTTCTTTTTTTTTAATTGTATATTTTCTTTATTTACATTTCAAATGTTATCCTCTTTCCTAGATTCCCCTCCAGAAACCCCCCCCATCTCATCCCACCTACACCTGTTTCTATGAGGGTGCACACATACACACACACACACACACACACACACACACACACACACACACACACCTGCTTCACTGCCCTGGGATTTCCCTACACTGGGGCATTGAGCCTTCACCAAGGGCCTCTCCTCCCTCCCATTGATGCCCAACCAGGCCATCCTCTGCTACATATGCAGCTTGAGCCATGGGTCCCTCTATGTGTACCCCTTGGTTGGTGGTTTAGTCCCTGGGAGCTCTGGAGGGATCTGGTTGGTTGATATTGTTGTTCTTCCTATGGAGCTGCAAACCAATTCAGCTCCTTCAGTCCATTCTCTAACTCCTCCATTGGGGTCCCTGTGCTCAGTCCAATGGTTGGCTGCAAGCATCCACCTCTGTATTTGTCAGGCTCTGGCAGAGCCTCTCAGGACACAGTTATATCAGGCTCCTGTCAGCCGGCACTTCTTGGCATCCACAGTAGTGTCTGGGATGGACCTACGGGTGTGGCAGTCTCTGGATGGCCTTTCCTATTGTCTCTGCTCCACACTTTGTCTCCGTATTTTCTTTAAACAGGAGCAATTCTGGGTTAAAAATTTGGAGATGAGTGGGTGGTCCCATCACCCAACCGGGGGCCTTGCCTAACCTCTGGATATGGTCTCTACAAGTTCTTCCTCCACTTTGTTGGGCATTTCAGCTAATCTTAGCCCTGTTGGGTCCTGGGAGCCTCTTGCTTTCCTGGCATCTGGGACTTGCTGGAGGCTACCACTACTTCCCCATCCCTCATTGCTACATACCTCTGTTCAAACTCCTGACCCTCTGCATATCATCCCAGCCTCCTCTCATACTTGATCCTGCCCCCCCCTTTCTCCCCTCCTCCTGTCTTCCTCCCAAGTCCCTCCTAACCTCTACCTCCCTTGAGTATTCTGTTCCCCCTTCTAAAAACTGAAGCACCCACACTTTGGTCTTCATTCTTCTTGAGCTTCATATGGTCAATTGTATCTTGGGTATTCCAAGTTTTGGGGCTAGTATCTAATTATCACCCAGTGCATACAGTGTGTGTTCCTTTGTGACTGGGTTGCCTCACTCAGGATGATATTTTCTAGTTCCATCCATTTGCCTAAGAATTTCATGAAGTCATTAGTTTAATAGCTGAGTAGTATTCCATTGTGTAAATGTACCACATTTTCTGTATCCATTCCTGTTGAGAGACATCTGGGTTGTTTCCAACTTCTGGCTATTATAAATAAGGCTGCTATGAACATAGTGGTGGAGCATGTGTTCTTGTTATATGTTGGAGCATATTTTGGGTATATGCCCAGGAGTGGTATAGCCGGGTTCTCAGGTAATATTATGTCCAATCATTTAAGGAACCGCCAGACTGATTTCCAGAGTGGTTGTACCAGCTTACAGTCCCACCAACAATAGACCAGTATTCCTCTTTCTATTCTCCACATCCTCTCCAGCATCTGCTAACACCTGAGTTTTGTTTTTGTTTTTGTTTTTTTTTTTTAAGATTTACTTATTTTATTTATATGAGTACACTGTAGCTGTCTTCAGACATACCAGGAAAGGACATCAGATCACATTACAGATGGTTTTGAGCCACACCATGTGGTTGCTGGGAATTGAACTCAGGACCTCTGGAAGAACATTCAGTGCTCTTAACCTCTGAGCCATGTCTCCAGCCCAATACCTGAGTTTTTGATCTTAGCCATTCTGACTGGTGTGAGGTGGAATCTCAGGGTTGTTTTGATTTGCATTTCCCTGCTAACTAAGCATGTTTAACACTTCTTTAGGTGCTTCTCAATCATTTGAGATGCCTTGGTTGAGAATTCTTTGTTGAGCTCTCTGTATCCCATTTTTTTAATAGGGTTATTTGGTTCTCTGAAGTCTAACTTTGTGAGTCCTTTGATAAGATATTAGCCCTCTATCAAATGTAGGATTGGTAAAGATCTTTTCCCAATCTGTTGTTTGCCGATTTGTCCTATTGACAGTGTCCTTTGACTTACAGAAGCTTTGCAATATTATGAGGTCCCACTTGTTGATTGTTGATCTTAATGAGTACAAGTTTTCTGATCCCAGGAAGGCTTTTTTGGTAAATATCTGAGTTGTATTCTCTTTTTTAAAAAGTGATTGATTTATGTGTATTAGTGTTTTGTGTGTGTGTGTGTGTGTGTGTGTGTGCTGACCTTGGAGGCCAGAAGAGTGTATTAGGTCCCTGGAATTAGAGTTTCGAATGATTGTAAGTTATCATGTGAGTGTTAGGAACAGAACCTGTGTCTTCTGTATGGGCAGCAAGTGCTTTTAACCACTAAGTAATCTCTCTAGTCCCAAAGACTTGTGTTCTCTTTAACATTAGGCTTTCCAAATGTAGGGAGCAGCAAGCCAACACCTTTACCATTCTCCTTTTGTCACACTTTCCAATCAGAAGCTAATGTAGAGACTACCAACCACACGTCCTTTTTCCATTGTAATCTATCCCTTAGCCAAGCAACTTTTTTCTTGAAGGATACCTGAGGAATCCCACTCTTAATTTAAAAAATTAAGATGCTGAGAAAAGCTCTATAATGAAACCTCATAGCTTTTATTCTGAAAACAAAGTAGCTTTGCTCAGGTACACATACATGTGTTACAGGATATTTGAAACTGTTTCTAGTTAGGGTGTGGCTCAGCCCTTAGCACACACCTTTATTCCCTCTGGCTGGAAAACAGATACACCCTAATACTCACGCTTAATCCCAAACAATGAAGGTAAAATTAGTTTGTAGATGGAAGCACCCAAATTTGAAAGTGATATTTAATTAAGAAGCAGAAAGTGTGATGAATCCGAGAAAGATTTAACAAACTAGGATATGAACAACTCTCATGAGAAGAGTGAGGAAAGGAAAGCTACACAAGGGAGAGAAAGACAGTACAGGAGGAAGAGAGTACACTGCAGGAATACAGTAGAGTTTGTGGAGAGAGCTATACAGTAGAGTTGAGACAGAGAGTAGAGCAGCACAGAGAAGGAGAAGGCAGTTTTACTAGGAGAGGTTTACAGAGACAGACTGAAGAGAGAACAAGCTAGATGCAGGTCAAGACAGAATGAGCAAGAGAATGAGAAGGAGCCAGAAAATTAAAAGAAATTGTTAGAGGCCAAATAGAGCAATTCAGAGGCTGAGAGAAAAGTCAGATTGAATAAATCAGATCAGAGAGGAGACTGAACCAGAACAGCTGAGTTGAACCAGCCAGTTAGAGATCACAAAGAATAAGAAAGTGTGAACTTATTCAGCAGCAAATCTCAGTGGCTGAAACAATTCTAGGCCTATATTAGATTGTACAGAGCCTAGAAGCTTCCAGGACTAGGCCTAGGTTAGCAATCTGAGGCAGTAAGCCTCCCAGACAATTATACACATACACATTTGTTTCTTATGTCTATCACAGGTAGACCAATATATACAGAAACACAAATATGTATTTCTTAGCTCCATACTAGGCATGCATATATGTGTAGGTTCATGCATACATGTACTTCCTAGCTCCATCATTGGTAGGATTTTATGTTCTAAGTTTACACACATGTGTATTCCCAAGATCTGCCATGGGTAGGCTTGTATGTGTGGATTCACAAACAGATATATTTTTTGAGAGGCCTATATGTGCAGGTTTACAAATACATGTTTTTCTTACCTCTTCACTGGTAGGTCTATATGTTCAAGTTTATGAACATATATTTCCTGCCTCTGTCATTGATAGGCTTGTATGTGCAGGAAGATAACATGTATTTCTTGGCATATGTATTTCTTATGTCTGTCATAGACAGGCCTAAATGTGCAAGATCACAGTCATATATTTGCCAGCTCGGTCGTGGATATGTCTATATATTCAGGTTCACACACATGTATTTCTGAGCTTGTCACAGGTCAATATGTGCCTGTTCATACACATACACTTTCTACATGTGTCATTGTCAGGTATATATGTGCAGATCAACATACATGTTTCCTAGCTCTGTCACAGGCACATTTTTACACATATATGCTCTTCATACCTGTCTCACAGGTAGACCTGTATATATGCAGGCATGCAGGTACAAACACACACACACACACACACACACACACACACACTACCTAGCTCTGTCATAGGGAGAGCTATATGTACAGATTGATATACACATTTATTTCTTAGCTATTTTATAGGGAGTCCTAACTCTTCAGACTATACACATGGATTTCCTAACTCAGTCATAGGTAGGCTTATGTGTGAAGGTTACACATACTCCTTTTCTAGCTCTGGAATAGATGGACCTATATTTGAATGTTTATGCAAATGTATTTCCTACCACTGTCAGAGGTAGGCCTTATATTTACCTTTAGAAACAGGTATTTCCTAGGTTTTTTTACAGGTAGGTGCATGTGTACAGCTTCACACACATGTATTTTCTAGCTATATTATAGATAGGCTTATATGTATGTATTCATGGACATGTATTTTCTATATCCTTAAGAAGTAGGCCTATATGTGTACATACATTTTCACACATGTATTCTCCATCTCTGTCATACATGGGTGAATAGGCTCAGGTTCATGAACAACTATTTTGTTATTCAGTAACAGACAGTCCTTTATGTGACTATCCACACACATGAGTTTCCTAGCTTTGTCATAGGAGCTGTATATGTACAGGTGGACACATATGTAGGTATGCATTTCCTATCCTGATCATAGGTAGGTATGTATTTTCAGGTTCACATACATAAAAATTTTAGGTCTGTACTAAATAGGCGAATAAACACAGGTTCACATATATGTATTTCATAACTCTATGAAAGGAATGCCTATATGTGAGGTTGACATATTGATTTTCTAGCTATTATAGGTACACTATAAGTGTGACTACACACAAATAGACTTCTAGCTCTGTCATATGTACATGGAGGTGGTTTGAATATACTTGACCCAGGAAGTCCCAATTTTGGGAGGGGTGGCCTTGTTGTAGTAGGTGTGAGCTTGTTGGAGGAAGTGTGTCAATGTGAAGTGGGCTTGAGACTCTCCTCCAAGCTGCCTGAAAGACAGTAGTCTCTCCTGTTTGCCTTCAGAACAGGATGTAAAATTATCAACTCCTCTAGCACTATGTGTCTTAGTTAGGGTTTTACTGCTGGGAACAGACACCATAAGCAAGGCAACTCCTATAAGGACAACATTTAATTGGGGCTGACTTACAGGTTGAATCCATTATCATCAAGGCAGTAGCATGGCAGTATCCAGGCAGGCATGGTATAGGAGGAGCTGAGAGTTCTACACCTTCATCTGAAGGTCGATAAGACAAGACTGGCTTCTAGGCACCTAGAACAAGGGTCTATAAAGCCCACCCCCATCCCACACTTCCTCCAACAAGACCATATCTACTCCAACAAGTCCACATTTCCAAATAGTTTCACTTCCTGGGCCAAGCATATTCAAACCACTATACTTTGCCTGCCTGGATTGAACCATGCTTTCTACCTTGATAATAATGGACTGAACCTCTGAACCTGGTAACAATTAAATGTTGTCCTTTATAAAAGTTGCCTTGGTCATGGTGTCTCTTCACAGCAATGGAAACCCTAGCTAAGAAATACACATATACATGCATACACACACACACACATGCGTGCGCGCACACACACAAAATTTCAAGTTCCATCATAGGTAGAGCTATATGTGCAGCTTCACACAAATGTATTTCCTGGTCTCTCATAGGTAGGCCTATAAGTACACACTCATACAAATGTCTTAACTGGCTCTGTTAAAAATAGGTTGACCTATATGTGCAAATGTAACCATCTATAGTTCTTATCTCTTTGACATGTAAGCCTATATACAGAGTTTCACACTATATTTTGTAGCTCTATCACAGGTAAGTCTATATGTGTGGAATCACACACATGTACTTCCTAGAGACTTCATAAGCCAATATGTGCCAATTTACACATACAGCATACACACACATATATACATACTAATGTATATCCTAGCTCACTCATAGGTACTCACATATGTGCAGATCGCACACATCCTAGCTCTGTCATGTTTAGGCATATATGCATGGGTTCACACACATGTATTTCTTTGCTTATTTAGAGTTGGAGTTATATATTCATGTTCACACACCTGTATCTCTAAGCTTTGACATATGTAGGCTGATGTATACAGGTTCATACACCTGTATTCCCTAGCTTAGTCATAAGAAAGCATATATATATATATATATATATATATATATATATATATATATACACACACACACACACACACACACACACACATATGGGGCAGGGGCTGGAGCACTGGGCCTGGCACGAAATTTTGAAACCTCAAAGCCTAACCCCAGTGACATACCACCTGTTCTTAGCAGACATTTATCAGTGATCCCCAATGTCATGGATTTGAACATGTGCCATGCTGACATGTAACAGTGCTTAAAATGTCCCATATATGAACACACATGTCCATATACACATCTAGCATTCAGAAACTTAATGCTGACATTTGGTGTCTTGCAAAATGTCACATGTGTGAACTTGCATGCCCACACCAACATGTGATGGCATTCAGAAAATTCCTCATGCCAATGCTGACATGTGACAGTGTTCAGAAACATACTGGGTGTAAACATGTCTGCCCATGCCTACATATGATGGAGCTCAGAAAGGTTCTACTTGTGAACACACAAGCACAGACTGACACATGACTCTGCTCAGAAATGATATGTATGTGAACACATGTGCACATAATATGTAACCATGCCCTGAAACTTCACAGGTGTGAACATACATGACCTGTGATAGAGATTATAAACATCCCTCATATGAACACATGTGCCTATGTTAACCCGTGACTCTGCTCTGAAATGGCAAATATATGAACACAGGTGTCCGTGATGACATGTGATTCTATTTAGAAATGTCTTACATGTAAATATGTGGGCCCATGCTGACATGTGACAGCACTAGAAAAGTCTTGAGTATGAACATATGCATGTACAACATGTGACCATGCTCATAAACATCAGACCTACATGTGAAAGTACACATAGATGTCACTTGTATGAACATATATACCCACAGTGGTGCGTGCCACTCAGAATGATCATGAAACGTGAATATGTGTGCCTGTGTCGATATATAGTGGCACTCAGCAATGTCCTGCATGTGTTCCCAAGTTGCCAAGAGGGTTTCCATGCCTGCAGTGTACTAGGACAGCCATGTAGTAGTTTGGGAAAGCCTGTTGGCTCACAGGCTGGGCATGTCTGTTTGTACAGCTGCTGTGTCGTAGGGCTGCCACTTGGAGAGGCACATCTGTTCACATACCTGCTGTTCCCCAGTGTTGCCATGTGGGGGCTTAGACATGACTGTCCACATGTCTTCCATATCCAAGTGCTACTGTATTGAACCATAGTCACGTGTGTTCATGCGCCTGCCAATAATTGGAGGGCTGGGAATAACTATGCGTGTCAGCGTTGTCATGTGGTGACATGAGCATCCTTGTTCACATGCCTGGTATTTCCCAGCACTGCCATATAGTGGCTTAGGCATACCTGTTTGTGCCATCCATGTTCCAGTGCTACCAAATGTCGGCCTGAGCACACCAGTTCTCACACTTGTAGTGTCATAGGGCCACCATGTGCTGGCCTGGGGCTTGCTTGTTTGCACACATCCCATGTACTAATGCCACCTGTCTTAGTTAGTGTTTTACTGCTGTGAACAGACACCATGACCAAGGCAAGTTTTATAAAAGGCAACATTTAATTGGGGCTGGCTTACAGGTTCAGTCCATTATCATCAAGGGCAGGAACATAGCAGCATCCAGGCAGGCATGGTGCAGGAGGAATTGAGAGTTCTACATTTTCATCTGAAGGCTGCTAGTGGAAGACTGACATCCAGGCAGCTATCGTGAGAGTCTTAAACCCACATGCACAGGGACACACCTACTCCAACAAGGCTACACCTTACAACAGTGCCACCCTCTGGGCCAAGGATATACAAACCATCACAGCACCACACATTAGCCTGATAATACCTGTTTGCACACTTACTCGGTCCCAGTGCTAACCACGTGGCTGCTTGGACATGTCTGTTTGTAAGACCGCATTGTCACAAGCCCACCACATGACAGGCTGGGAACATCTGTCGCATTCATGCCATGAACCAACACCGTGAAACAACAGTCTGGCTGTACCTGCTTGGAAACCTGCTATGTCCCAGTACTTTCACACAGTTGACTGGGCATGGCTGTTTTCATGCCTGCTCTGTCCCAGAGTCACCAAAAGTGGTGGCCTGGGCATGCCTATTTGCAATGCTGCTAAATCCTAGAACTGCTATGTGGTGGTCTAGGTATGCCTGTGCAGTGTCCAAGCACCATCATGTTGTAATCTGGGCATACCTTTTTGCATCCCTGTTGTTCCCTGGGGTTACCTTGTAGAAGCTTAGTCACACCTATTTTTATGCCTGTGTGTCCCAGTGCTGCCATGTGGTGAGCTGTGTGTAACCTTTTCATAGCTATGTGACCTAGTGCACACCTATTCATATGCCAGCTATGTATGTCCTGGTGTCCACATCTGGTGGCATGGTTTCACTTGTTCATTCATCTGTTGTGGCCCAATGCTGTAAAGTGAAGGCCTGGCTATACCTGTATGCATACCTGTCTTGTTACAGGACTGCCACAAACAGCCTGTCCATGTTTGTGTGCACATCTACCATGTCCTTTCAATGCCAATAGTCAACACGAATACACCTATTCATCACAATGCTGTGTCCCAGCACCAACACAGCTGCCTGAGCACAGATGTTTGTACACTTGCTGGGTCCCAGAGCCACCATGCAGTGGCCTGTGTACATTTGTTCATGTGTCTGTCTAGTCCAAGCACTGCCATATGGTTTCCTGGGTGAGTGTGGGGCAGTGGGCTGTGAGAAGCAGCTGGGTACCTGGTCAAGCACAGGCCTTGAACCCCCGATAATACCCTAATGGGATGGTAGGTGTTCCGCCTTTCTCCTGGGCCGGGGTTCTTTTCACTTATTCACAGCCCCTCTTAGAGAAAGGTTTGTTGCCTTAGGTCACGAAGCAGAGGTAGAGGGCATGACTACAGGCTGCAGAGCCTCAAGAAATCTCCATATTAATGAGAGACCTAAAGGCCAGAGGGCATAGCCAATTAAGCATTCCTTCCCTGACCCTCCTTCTTACAAAGGTATTTAACTTCAAGCCTGCCCTGAGGGTATGGGGTAAACTACATCTACTTTCTACCATGACAATCAACTTTTTAAAATCATGAACTTCCTCTTGTCTTCAGGCCGTCATGGAGAACATTCACATGCCTCCAGGTCACAGCATCATAATGTGGTGGCCTGGTTATGCTTGTTTTTACAGATGTCATGTCTTAGTACTACCAGCTAGCTGCCTAGACACATTAGTTAGTTCACATGTATGGCATGTCATAGTGCCACCAAATGATAACTCCAACTCTTATGACTTCTACTTCCCAAGCCAGCATGCGGTTACCTGGCAATACCTGCTTCATGCACTCTGTGCCCCAGCATCATCCACCTGTGGTGGCATGGTCATACCTGTTCACACACCTGCCATGTCCCAGTACTACCACTTTGAAGTATGGGCACACCCATTCATACCCATGCTGGGTCTCAGTGCCACTATGTGTTTACATGTCTATCATGTCCCAAGGCCATCAAGTGGCAGCCTTGGAATGCCTGTGCACATGCCTACCATGTCCTAGTGTCACTGTCTTAGAGTTTCTATTGCTAGAATAAAACATGGCCAAAAAGCAAGTTGGAGAGGAAGGGGTTTATTCAGCTTACACTTCCATATCATGTTCATCACCAAAAGAAGTCAAGACAGAAACTTAAGCAGGGCAGGAGCCTGGTGGCAGGGATTGGTGTGGAGACAATAGAGGAACGCTGCTGACTGGCTTGTTTTCTATAGCTTGCTCAGCCAGATTTGGGGGATGCATTTTCTTAATTGAGGCTCTTTCCTCTTTGATGACTCTAGCTTGTCATTTCCCAACACTACTGTGTTGTGGCACCTATACATATGATTGCAAGTGAGGTGTGTCCCACGACCACTGTGTAGTGGCAACGGTTCATCTGATTGCACGGCAGCTATGCCATAACACAGCCAAGCACATGGCATTGTGTGCACACCTGCTTGCAGTGGTATGGTGTCCCAAGGCAGCCAGGTGAATGCAAGCTTGCCTGGTCACATGTTTGCCATGGCCCAGTCTGTAAAGGGTAATATTTCTAAATGCAGTGCCCAACCCAGGCTTGTTCTTAAGTGGCCTCCATCTCCCCGACTACAAGCGGCTAGAGGCCAAGAGTGGCTCCATAGACTGCAGCTTCTGCCAGCCAGAAGCACAGGCCCTGGCACCCATGAGATGCTAACACAGTGACTGGCTCCGCCAATCCACCACGCTGTCCACAATGCTTGGCTGAGCCCAGATTATCCTACCATCCACTCGGTACCCGGTAGAAATGAGGCTCTAAAGCTTATTTATTATCCAAAGGCTTTATATATTTGGAAATGCTCAATTAACAAGATGCCCATACAATTAGCATTGTTACCCAATAACTAACCTAGATATAACTACCTTAGACTGCTAGACACACGAGGATATCCTCAGCCATCTTCTCCTCTTCGCCTCTTCCTAGGTCCTCCTCTTTCTTCTCTTCTTCTTTTCTTTGATCCTCCCACATCAGCTCCACCACAAACAATGTAGCAGCCACAGCAGGAAACCATCCCACTACACCACTCAGTGCTGCCGCATGGTGGAACGGGAATGCCAACTGTATACGTGTCTGTTCCAGCCCCACCACATGGATGGAGTGGGCATACCTGCTTGCATGTGTGCTATGTCTCAGTACCCCCATTTGGAAGCTTAGGAAAGACTCTTTACAACTGTGCCCTGAGTGACTGTCACCAACTGGTGGCACGGGCTTTGACCTGCCATATTCCAGGACTGTCAAATGTTGGGGTGGCCATGTCTTTTCAAATGCCTATCATGTCTTATCACAGCCACATGGAGGAGCAGTAATGACTGCTCACATACCTGCTGTGTCTCAGTGCCATGACTTTGGTGGCATGAACATAACTGTTAGCACAACTGCAGTGTCCCCGTGCCATCACATGTTGTGGGCTCACTTACTTTCATACAAGCCGTGTCCCAGCAGTATCATGTGTCATCACAGAGAAGTCTTTTGCAGCCGTGTCATGTCCCAGTGCCTCCAAGTTGTGGCTCAGGCTGGCCTGTGTTTATGACTGCTAAGTCTTAGTGTCATCATGAGACACCTGGGCATACGAGTTTGCACATCTGCTGTGTCTCAGGTCCACCACTTGGTGGGCTAGGCATGCCTGTTTGCACGCATGCTTTGTCTCAGAGCCACAGCATAGCACCACAGGCCTATTCTCAAGTTAACCGTGTCCCAATGCCACCATATGGCACCACTGGTATGTCTGTACCTCTGCTGTTTCTAAGAATAGCCATGTGGCAGCACAGGCATGCCTGTTTCTATACTTCCCATGCTTCAACACAAGTACATGGTGACCAGGGTATACCTACGGTGTTCCAAAACCACCACCTGGTAGCCTGGCATGCCATTTCCCATGTCTACCATATCCCAGCACTGCCACATGGAGTTGCAAGCATACCTGCTCACATATCTGCTACGTACCAGCACTTCTGTCGGAGTCATTGTTGTATTGCTGTAGAGAGACAGCATGACCAAGGCAACTCTTATAAAAGGATGCATTTAACTTGCTTAACATTTCAGAGTGTTAGTCTATGCTCATTATGGCAGGAAGCATGGTAGCAGACAGGCCAGCCTGGTGCTGGAGAAGTAGGTGAGAGCTACATCCTGATCCTCAGGCAAAGAGGTAAACACTACACCTGGCATGGACTTTTTGCACTTCCTCCAATAAGGCCACACCCACTCTAACAAGGCCACACCTCTTAATCTTTCTAATCCTCAATTCTCCTCCCTGGTTAATATGCATTCAAATATAGGAGGCTGTGGAGGGCTATTTTCATTCAAACCATCATAGCTACCATGTGGCATCCTAGGTTCGTCTCTTTCTTACATGTCCAAATGCTGCCACATGGCAGCCTAGGGTAGGTTTCTTTGTATCCCTGCTGTGTTCCAGTGCCACAACTGCCACAACACAGCAGGGGTGGCATACCTGTTTGCATGCTTGCCATGTACCAGTTCCATCACATAGAGGCGCAGGTGAACCTATTTACAACTGTGCCATGTCCCAGTACCACCAGGTGGCAGGATTACCTCAATTATTTGCACACCTGACATTTCCTAGCTCTGCTGCCTGGTAGAGCTGGGCATGCCTGTTTGCACACATGCTGTATCCCAGGGCTTTCAACTGGTGGTCTGTGCACACTTGTTTGCAAGTGTGCTGTGTTTGAGAGCCACAGTGTGTCTGTGCTGGCTCACCTAATCTCATAAATCTGTTTTCTATCTTTGCCACATAGTGGTGTGTAAAATGTCTGTTTGCATGTCCGCTTTGTCCTAACATCACGATGTGGTGATCTGGACATGTCTGTCGCACACCTGCTATGGCCTAGCACTGTGACTAGCATGCTACTCACAAGCCTGCTGTGTCTTAACACTACCATAAGCCATTGCAGGAACATCTGCCTTCCATGTACCAGCATCAAGTGGCAGCATGTGTTCACCTGCTTCCACACAAGCCATGTCCCAGCGCCACCAAGTGGTCACATGGGCTCACTTATGCCTGCTGAGTCCCAGCACCATCAGGTGGCATGCCTGGGTATGCCTGTCTGCATTCCTGTGGTGTGTCAGTGCCACCAGATGGTAGCCTGGGCATGCCATTTTGTATTTTTGCTGTGTCTTAGACCCCACTTGGTGAACAGACGTACCTGTTTGTGTTCCTACTATGTCCCACAGTTCAACCTGGCAACCTGGGGTCACCTGACCTCATCTTTGCCATGTCTCTGCATTGACATGTGGTAGCCTGAATAAGCCTACTCACAACAGGGCCATGTCTCGGTGCCCTATAGTATGAGTTTGCCTGTCTGCACCTGCGCAAAACACAGACACTTGGCAGCACACACCTATTTGCATGCTTACCATGCCTTCTATGTGGCAGTATTGGGACATGGCACTGCCATGTGGTGGCTTGGGCCACCTGCTTACAACTGTTTTATGCCCCAGTGCCACCAAGTGAAGGCCTGATAATGATAGTGCACATTCCTGCCATGTTTCTAGGTCACTATGTGAGAGCACAGGCCGGCCTGCTCACACACTTTCCCTGTCCTAGTGTTATCACATGATAACTTAGACACACCTGTTCACACACCTGATGTGGCCAGGTATGTTTGTATGTCTGCCATGGTCCAGGGCCATCATGTGACACCTTGGGCTCACATGTTTGCACATATACCATAGCCCAGTACAGCCATAAAGGCATCAAGGGCATGCCTGTTTGTATACCTGCTATGTACCAGTACTGCCATGTGGCAGCCAGGGAATGCCTTTTCACAATTGTGCCATGACTCATTGCCACCACATAGGCAGCCTCTTCACAGGTTACTTGTGTTCCAGTGCCACCGTGTGGTACCATAGGCATACCTGTTTCCACCCGTGCCATTTGCCAGAAGAGCCATATGGCAGTGCCGGCATGCCTGTTTACATGCCTACCATGGGCCAGCACTTTCATGTCGTAGTCTGAACACACCTGTTTGCACAGCTGACCTGTCCCAGTGCCATCACACGGTGACCAAGGCATTCTTGTTTACATACAAGCAATATGGTAGTATAGACTCGAGTCTTCAAATGCCTGCCATGTCCCAATACTGTCATGTAACACTTTGGTCATAGCTGCTTGTGTGTATGCTGTGTCCTGGCAACACCACATGGCAATGTGGCCACTCACTTTTGTTTTGTTTTGGTTTCTTGAGACAGGGTTTCTCTGTGAAGCCCTGGCTGACCTGGAACTCACTCTGTAGACCAGGCTGGCCTTGAACTCAGAAATCCACCTACCTCTGCCTCCCAAGTGCTGGGATTAAAGGTGTGTGCCACCACTGCCCGGCGGCTACTCACTTTTGCATACCTGGGGAGTCCTAATGTCGCCATGTGGTAGCTTGTTTATTTGCACACCTGCTATGTCCCAGGACTGCCATATGGCAGCCTTGATTCACATTTTCATGTGTGGTGTATACCAGCACCACTTTGGGTGGCATGGGCTTGCCTGGTCACTAGCAAGCCATGTGCCGGCACAGAGGCTCATCTCTTCACATGCCTGCCATATTTCAGCAATGCCATGTGGTGCTCTGGGCTTGCCTGTTTGAAACTGTACCAAGTAATTGTCTGCAGGTGTGCTATGTCCCTGTGTCACAGTGTGGTACTGCAGGCACCATGCTGCTATGTCCTTAAGCATGCCTCTGTATACACCTGCCATGTCTCATAGTAGCCATAAGGCAGCCTGAGCAAGCCTGAGCATGCTTGCTGTATACTAGTACCAGAGCATGGTGTCGGGGCTTGCTTGTTTGAATGTCCCAGTACCATCATGTGGCAGCCTGGGAATGCCTGCCTACTGTGTTCGCCTGCCTACTGTGTCCCAGTATCACACCATGACTGGACAAGCTACCTTTTAGCATTTGAGTTGTGTCCCAGCTCTGCCATGAGGCACGTGGGTAAGCCTGTTCATCATCGTGACATGTCCTAGTGCTGACAAGTTGCAGGACTGACTTGCCTACCCAAGCTCACCTGCTTGTACAACTGCTGTTTGTCCCAGCAACCTGGCACAAGTAGCAGCCTTAGGCACACCTCTTCACATGCCTACTAAATCCCAATGTTGCCATATGATGGCCTTAGTATGCCTGCATGCATACCTTTGTGTCCTAACACTGCCATAATGCAGCCTGGGCATACCTGGTTGCAGACAAGCTGTCTCCTAGCACTGCCACATGATAGCACGGACATGTCTATTTGTATGTCTGAAGTGTCCAGGTTCACTACTTATTGCCTGCGCATGCAAATTTGGATACCTGCTGTATGCCAGCACCATCATATGGCCCCCACTGGTATTCCCATTTACACCCTTGACATGTCTGATCAAGGGCACATTGTGGTGGCCACATGGCTGTTCCAATGCCTGCTATTTCCAGCACCACCACTTGGTGGCATGAGCACAACTGTTTGTAAGCTTTCTGCATCCCAGAACCAGATGTAGTTCAGATTAGGCAGTTGCAGGGACTGAGGCTCCATCTCCAGCATTGAGAAGACAAGGATTTTTTTTTTTTTTTAAGGGAGATGGGGGAAAAGGAGAGAACAGAGAGGAAGAAATAAGAGGAGGAAGAGGAGGAGGAAGAGGAAGAGGGATAGGAGGAGGAAGAAGAGGAGAAAAAGGAAAGGAGAAATGAAAAGAAAAGGAAAGGAGGAAAAGGAGATGCTCATGAGTATCAGAGCAGAAACTGTTTCCTCACACTAGCTTATGGGGAATGTGTGTGTGTGTTCTTATTTTCTCTCTCTCTCTCTCTCTCTCTCTCTCTGATTAAAGTTTCTGTTGTTTGTTCGCTGTGGTGTTCTGCACATGCTTTGAGCTTGTTTGCTTTTGAGTCAGGGTAAAACAACGAAGCTGTATCTGACTTGGACTCGTTATGAACGAATACCAGACTGTCCAGTAATTCAAGGATACACCTGCCTCTGCCTCCTAATATTAATTGATCCATCATTTTTTAAATAAAGAATTTCACAGGAATAAAATTTTGACGAACATGTTGATTGTAAGAAATGGTACCATTAAATAGATTGCAATTTTTTTAAACAAATATTTGTATGACCACTCACTATGGCCAGGCACTTTCTCAATACTGGTAATATGATGATAAACATTTGTATTGTGATACACATTTTAGACCAGCAGACAAGACAGAGGGAGACAAATCTATTTGGTGGAACAAATACATAACATTTAAATAACTCAAATTATTCAACTCACATTAACTTAATGACTAAGTACCATTTAAATAAAAAGACCACATAGGGCTGGCACAACAGCTCAGCAGAGCCGGTAACAGATCTATATCTCTCTCTTCTCCCTCTGTTTTTTTTTTTTTTCTTTTTTTCTTTTTCTTCATTCGTGGTGCTTAAGGTTGAATCCTGGGCCTTCTGTGTTCAGGAAACACTCAAACCCTGAGCTACACTTCACTCCCCATAAATATTTTAAGTACAGCCCATGAACTGAAAAATGACTAACTATATGAAGGAATTTATACAGACTGCAGTTGTGTTTCTTTTGCTCCTAGTGAGGAAAGCTACTATCATGGAAGAAGAAGGGGAAAAAGATGACGAACACAGAAACAGCAACTATAAACACCAAGTTACTGCAGGTGACTGGAGAGTTGAGGGTTCACCTTCAAAGCTGTAGAGTAACGTTCATCTGGAAAAATTTGTATTGTATTATTATTTGATATTATGCTTAAATTGTCTTTAATTCTACTGGTAGTCGAGAACAAGTTCTTCTGCCAGGTAAAGAATCCAGTTCACAACTAGTTACTTTCTAAATTTATAACTATACAAAGATGTCATGTTCTGAATATGCAACAAAACATACTATAACAGCAAACATTTTATATTCCAGAGAACTTGTACATATAAATATGTAGTTAAGGCTCTGTTTACTTTTCTAAAGTTGTTTATTATTGAGATCCTGGTATCAAGGGAATATGATTGTAGGACAGACATGTAAAATCCCAAAGTCCATTTTCACAGCCATGTTAAGTGTAGTTTACCATCCTTAGTACTGTTGGTCCAGCACAGTTATCTCTATGCTGGTTTAATAATCCCCACTCATTATTCTCACCAAGTAAGCTTTTCTACTTTAACCGCAAATTCTCTACGAAATATTTTTTTCCCCCAAATGCCTAATACTTAGGCATCATATATATCACTTATGGAGACATGACTGCCACCTAGTGGTGAGCTATGAGCTACACAATGGAGAAAAAGCTGCTTCCCCCCCCCCCCCCGCAACATTTCCTTAGTCCATAATATTACAAAAACAGCACTGTATGACATTCCAGACATTAAAAAAAAAAGTATGTAATCCTAGTACTCAGTAGATGAGGCAGGAGAGTTACTGAAATGTCAAGGCCAGCCTGGGCTGTACAGCAAGATCTCAGTTTGAATAACACACACACACACACACACACACACACACGCCTGCACCCATGCACTGACACATTGTTGTGTATTGTCCAATATACTAAAAAGGTGGCCTAAAATTATTAGGTTCTTTTTCTCATGTAGTATATATATCAGTGAAGATACAGACTATAAATTTCAGGTTATAACATATGTAAAGAAAGTAACACAATAATTAAGTGATAAATGTTTTCTGAAAGACATGATAGTTATGCTTGATAGTTTTATGTCAACTTGAAACAAGATGGAGTCATCAAAGAAGATGGACCCTCACTTGAGATAATGCCTCATAGAGTTAGGTTGTAGGCAAACCTGTAAGGAGAGTATTTTCTTAATTGATGATTGATGGGAGAGAGACCAGCTCATTGTAGATGAGGTCACTCCTAGGCTGGTGGTCCTGGGTTCTATAAGAATACAGGCTAAGGAAGCCATTAAGCGTAAGCCAGTAAACAATACCCTTCCATGGCCTCTACATAAGCTTTTGCCTCCAGGTTCCAGCACTGGTTGAGTTCCTATCGTGTGTGTGTGTGTGTGTGTGTGTGTGTGTGTGTGTGTGTGTGTGTGTGTGTAATTATTAGAAACAACACGGGGAACTGAAATGTAACCATAAAAGAACTCTACATCCATGAAAATAGCACTTGTTTTAAACTTTAAAATAAAAATGTACCAAATTGTTCACTCACATTTGAGGTTCCTAACTAATGTGTATTTTGGTCTCACATGGATACCATGGGATCATATTACTTTATAACTACTGTAGTTTGTTCTGTCTGAAGATGCCAAATGCATATCTTAATGCACTCCACAAGAAGTGATAACACTGAAGGTACATTCAACAACCGAAAATATGAACCATGTCAAAAGCAAAGTACTTACTGCATCTTTCATATAAATGCCTAACTGTGTTCCAGGTTCAGACTTATTTTCAAACTGTTCATGTTTTCCTTTTGTTTTGCATACTTGAGAGTAATTTTTGGAAGGAAAACACTACATGTACTCCTGTAAAATACCAAAGGTAGCTGTAAGACACACAGTATGTGTGGGGCACATTATCTATGCATAGAAACCATTTGGCTCAATAACTAGCCACCCTATGGACAGAAGACAATATGTTGTGTTGAACTGCTGCACTGAATCCAGAAATAAACTCACATAGCCACAGCCATCAGATGACAAAACATTGGAGAAAAGACAGCTTCTTGAGCAAAGGGTGCTAGAAAACTGGATCCACACACGTCAAAAACTGAAAAGAGATTCCCAGCCCTCACCCTCATAAAAATCACCTGAAAATAGAGTAACCTGAAACTCTTAAAGTATTAGAGGAAAACATAAAAGAAACCACAAAACAGAAGAATAGATAATGACTTTCTGAACATGTCTCTAACAGCTCGGAAAATAATAGCAAAATTTCACAACTGCCATTGCATAGCATTGAAAGCTCTGCCCAGTAAAGTCTAGAGCCATCAGAATGAAGAGGTAACCTAAGAATGGGGAGACACTCTGCCAGTTATTTCCCCAACATCTTTGTATATAAAAAAGACAAGAAATTCTATTAAACACCAAAAGAATAATAATATTAATAAATGTCTTGATTGTTCTCAAAAGAAGTACAAATGGGCTGAGCAGTGGTGGCACTCACCTTTAATCCCAGAACTTGGGAGGCAGAGGCAGGTGGATTTCTGAGTTCGAGGCCATCCTGGTCTACAGAGTGTGTATCAGTGCAGCCAGGGCTACACAGAGAAACCCTGTCTCGAAAAAAAAAAGGGGGGAGGGGGAACCCCATGGAATAACAACAAAATATCAGGAATCAATAAACACTGCTCACTGATTGCTGGAAAGCTTCCCAGCATCACAGGGTTGCCCAGGGAGGCAGCAATGGAATGTTGGCAACTGCAGTGGCAAAATGTGTGATTGTGGCTTACTTTTCATAATATTTATCTTTTTAAAATCTTCATTATTCTGGGGCCAGAAACAACTGGCTAGCTTCTGCTGATTAAAACTCACTGTTTAACAGTGTGTGTGTGTTGGGGTGGGATTGAGTAAACAAGCAATTACTCTGGCTTTTTTTTTTTTTAACTTTTTTTCTCAAGTTCATTAACTCCTTGAGAATCAAGAAAGTCACACATTCAGAAAGAAAATTATTTATACAAGCAATATGCACACAGACACACACACAGACACAGACACACACACACACACTCACACACACACACACTCAGAGGGACACATACATTCTGGTTGTGCCCAACCACTTGTTCCATCAATTCCACAAGTGTTTTTGCATACTTAAAAACATACATCTATACTTACATATGCATATATATATGTATACACACACACACACACACACACACACACACACACACACACACATATATATATTTGGTGGATGGGGCAAAAGCCCCCATGAGCAAGTTCCATTGAGCAAGCACCAGTGCAGAAAGACCTCATTCATTCTGGATGAAAAATAACCTTTATTGCTCAGAGAAAGAAAAAACATCATCCTCTTTGTTACCGGAAGAAAAAAGCTTTATCTCTTTATTGGTGAAAAAAAAGACTTTTCTTTTTTATTGCTGAATGACAGAAGCCCTGTATTTTATTGTCTTCATTCTCAGATCTTGTACTTTCTCAGGAGAATAGATCACATAGTTTTCCAAGTGATTTTACATTCCAAAAATAGTCCATATCAAGTTCAAGACATTAATTCAAGTCAATAAATTGAATAAGAAGTTATAATGAAAATGTTTACATGCGTTTTCATCAGGACTAGTATCTAACTGAATATTCATTATTTGTCCCTAGTTCCACAGCTTAAAACAATTTTTATGTCATAAGTTAGCACAGTTTTGTTTAGAGACGAATCATCTGCCTTGTGTCTCATTAGTTTTAAAGTTTTAAGTAGGTAAATCCTGTCAATATTTTATCTTCTGTCCTTGTAACTTCAATAAATTGTCTATATCCAGTTTATTTCCTTTAGTTATCAGATAATGGCTTCACAGCTAACCTAGAGGAAAGTTTTCCCTAATTGTAAAGTAGTTCCAAGCCTGCCTTCTATCCTAGTGCAGTTAGCCCATGACACACAGAGGTTTACAGAGCTCAAATTGCAGTTTTCATACTATAGAGGGCTTAAAATTACTTGTATAAATTTAGAAATTTTATAGAATCATTATTGGAAATTATGAAACCATCAGTTCATCTACATAGCATTGCTACAGGAGAGTACATCTTCATTTATCTCCAGAAAATCTGCACAATAGGGTAGGCTAATGCAAAGATTCATTAGAATATGTAATAATGACAGGAAAATCATATCAGCAATCAGAATCAATCATAAGATGAGATCTCTGAAGTCCCTGCAATTTTGAGTTTACCCATTGCATTCATGCAAAAAGGGTGGGCCGTCTTCAGGAAAGTCACCTGCATGCCTTTAGCCTATCCTAGATGGCTCCTGACAACTGATAACTTTCAACATCAATCGTCTCAATTACTCAATAAAAAGACACAGACTCATGAGTGAATTAGAAAATAGAATCCTTTCTTCTGCTGCATCTAAGAAACACCGTATTATTAAGAATAGACACCCTCTCAGGGTAAAAGGATGAAAAAATAGATATTCCAGAATCCAAGAAACAACCAGTGCAGGATTAAAATTTATTTTAAGACCTGACAAAATTGACTTCAAACCAAAACTAATCAAAAGAGATGGGGAAGGATGCTACCTATTCATCAAAGGAAAAAAGCTATTAGGAGACACTGCAATTCTATACTTTTATGTATCAAGCAAAGGGGGCCTTCAATTAAGCATTCGAGTTGATAAAGGAAATACTAATACAGTTAAAAGCATATATTGATCCTTATTCAGTGACAGTGGGTGACTTCAATATCTCGCTCTTGTCAATGGATGGTCATCCAGACAAAGACTAAACAAAGAAATGCTGAAGCCAATTGACTTTATACATGAAATGGACCTGAGAGATATTTACAGAAAATTTCTCCCCAGAACAAAGGAATATATATTTTTTCTCTGCACCTCAAGGAACTTTCTCGAAAACATACTTGGGTGCAAAGCAAGTTTCAACGGGTACAAGAAACTGAATAATACCCTCTATCCTATTCGACTAACACAGATTAAAGCTGCATATCAACAACAGAAACAACCGAATGCTTACAAATTCATGGAGACTCACTTTTGAATGGAAAATGGGTCAAGACAGAAATTTAAAAAGTTAAAACGTTTTAGAACTGAATGTAAATGAAAACACAATATGTCGAAAACCATGAGACAATATGAAAGTGACTCTAAAAGGCAAGATCATAGCAACAAATACCTACATAAAAAAAGAGACACACAGAACTCACCTACCACCACACAGCACAGCATGGGAGGAGGAAGACAGCCAGAGGCTTGCCACAGGATGAGAGTGGGGAGAGATGCCCAGAGACTTGCCAGCTGCTGCATGTCTCAGGTATGCCGTAGACAAACAGAGACCTTCAAGCCATATGGTACGGAAAGGGGAAGATGTTGACAGGCCTGCCAGCACTATGCTACACTGGTAGGCTGTGGACATATAGAGGTTGGCTTGATGCTACGCCAGGCAGCACTGACAGAGGTCACCCAGAGTCCCACCAGTCTCATGGCCTGGCTGCAGTGCGAGCTACTACAATGTGCAAGTATGCGGTGGATAGATGGGAGAGAGAGAGAAGTGGACCAGTTTGGACATTATGAAGAGAGACGGAACTAGAGACTGGAGGGTGGAGACGAGTAACCTGTTGTGAGTACTGCCACTTAAGGCCATGGTGAAGTACCAACCCCTGCTAAAGGCCATGTTTGGGTCCATGGCTATGCAGGGGCAGGTGTTGATGTCCATGGCTTATATTACCATAGAGAACAGGAGGCATCTCTAGTCTGGGCTGCTGCCAGGAACCATTTGGATAACCAGGGATTGTGAAGGACTGGGCCCGTCCCTCACTGTCTGTGGTAGCACTTGAGAGAGAGGGCCTTGCACTTGGCCTAGGAAGCACAGTAGAGCTGGCTCTAGGGGACACTAGTGAGTCAACCCCGAAGGTGAGAGCATGGGAAACCATGGGTGCTGAGGAGATGCCCTCCCCTACATCACTCCTTGCTATTTCCAGCAATTGAGAAAGCTGGCCCTGGAGCCACAAGAGCCAGAGAGCTCTCCCTACTCCTTTTGGAACCTGTGCCTTGCCTTGTACAGCAGAGCTGGCACTGGTGGTGGGGACACAGGTGAGCTGGCCCCAAGGGTGAAAGAGTGCTGACCCTGATACTCCCCTTCTGTGAAGTGGTATGGACTTGGAGATGATACTCTCCCGTGTTTGTCTTTCACCACCTGTGGCACTTGACAGAGCTGACCACAAAGTCACGAGAGTGGAAGAGCTGGCACTGCCCCTCACTGCCTGCAGCACTCAGGGGTGGGGTGTGGGTGAGCTGGCCCCGAGGGTGTGAGAATAGGAGAGCTGGCCCCAACATTCATCAGCCCTGGGGTCACTCCGCTGTAGAGGAGATGCCCTCTTTCCTTCCTTCCCTCCTCTCTCCCTCACTCCTCACCATTTGTGGTAGTCAAGAGAGCTGGCCCTGATGTAGAAGGCATGAGTGAGTCAGCTTTGAGGGTGTGAGAGTAGAAGAGCTGACTTAGATCCTCATCATATGCACTACTTGGGAGAGTGACTGAGAAGCACAATGGAGCTGGCTCTGGAGATGTTCTTGCTGGTGAGTCTGCTCCAAGGGCATGAGAGCCAGAAAGCTGACCCTGCTTCCTGCCAGTAGCAGCATTGGGTAGCCTAGCTGGAGTAGTGCTGGAGAGCTCACTCTGGTGGGACTATAAGGGAGAGCTGTTGGCTGACCAGACCCAGATTGAGGACTGTGAGTTTGCCCACACCATCATCTGTGTACAGGCGGAGTGTGTAAAATGGCAGGTCTTCATGACACAGGACAACAACAGGATAACCTGGAGGAGTCCCGGTGAGGATCCAAAATTAATGATGATGTAGATGCCAGCGACCTTGAACGCAACCTATGACTCATTACAATAAACATTTGCAAGTGAAGATGTGTGGACAGAGGTGTATACTGTGGGACACACTTCAGCTCCAATGGCATGAGAGCCAAAGAGTTGACCCTGCTCCCTGCCAATATTTTCTATGCTTTCTTTTGTTTATTTGTATGTTCTCTATTTTGGGAAGGAGGTTGCAAGAGCAGAGGGCAGATATAAGAGGACAGAAAGATAAGTGGGACTGGAGGAGTGGTGTGAAACTAACAAGGAATCATGTGAGTCCTGCTTAATTGATTCAGTAGACCAAATTTCCTGGTGTTTTCCACCTCCTCTGACTCCTGTAATCTTTCTCCGCTTCTTCCATAGGGTTCCCTGTGCTCCAAGGTGTGTGTGTGTGGGGGGGGGGGTATGATGAAGATCTATAACTTAGATTCTGCAGAATGGCTGGCTATGGGTCTCTGCAGCCACTTCCACCTGTGGCTAGAGGAAACATCTCTGGACAAGACATAATCTATGAATATATCATTAGGAATCATTTCACTGATTTTTTTTCCAGTTGTGTTTGATTTTATCTCAGGTCTCTGGGCTGTCCAGTCTCCTATTCTTGGTTATCCATGCATTGTAGGGTATGGGCTCCCTCTTGTGGCATAAGCCTCAAGTTAAACCAGAGACATTGGTTAGCCATTCCATCAAGTTCTGGCCCGCCATTGTTCCAGCTCACCTTGCAGGTAGAACAGATTTGTAGGTCGAGGGTCTTATGGCTGGGTTGGTGTTCAGGTTTCTCTTTGTATAGCCGTATAGCTGCATTCACTGCAGAGTACTTTCTTGCATCAAAGAGACTAGAACACAGGGGTAAAGTTTCCATACAGGCACCAGCTCTACATCTCTATGTTCAATGAGCTGCGTGGATGTTGTTCTTGGCAGTGGGACACCCACTGTCAGTTTTCAGAGAGCAACCCTCTGTCCTAGCATCAGCCTGGGTTGTTTAGAGATCTCCATGGGATCCTCTCGACCAATAACTCTACCAAATGTAATCTAGTCCTTCTACTGGAAGCCTTGACTGACTACACAAGATGGCCAGCTCAGATTTGTGCCCTCCATTATTAATACTTTTCAGCAAGGCCACCCTCACAGATTCTAGGAATTTTCCACTCCACTAGGGATCCACATATTTCCCCAAATGCATGCCCCTAATTCCAGATGTCTTTCCCTGCATTCTTTTCTTCTCGTCCGCAAACATAATTCCTCCCACCCCTGACCCCACCTGTTCCCAGTTTACTCACAAAATCTATTCTATCAACAATTAATAAATGGCACTCCATGAACCTGATAAGTTTCTGTAAGGCAAAGAACACCATCAATTAGGTTAACCAATAAGCTAAGATCTGCTGCCACTCTCTAATGCCAGAGCCGTCTCTCACTGCTATGCTCCAGCCGAAGTTGGGGATAAGTAAGGAGGTGCCCATACCATAGCTCATTCAAAGCAGACTGCCCACAAATCCACCAGTGGTAAAGCACCCAGGAAACAACTGGCTACAAAAGCCACTCGCAAGAGTGCGCCCTCTACTGGACGGGCGAAGAAACCTCATCATTACCGGCCTGGTACTGTGGCACTCCTCCGGTGCGAGAAATCGCTCAGGATTTCAAAACAGCTGTGCGCTTCTAGAGTGCAGCTATTGGTGCTTTGCAGGAGGCAAGTGAAGCATATCTGTCCCTTTTGAAGATACCAACCAGTGTACTATCCATGCCAAACGTGTAACAATTATGCCAAAAGATACCAAGGAAGCTCGCCTCATACGCAGAGAACGTGCTTAAGAGTCCAGTATGAAGGGAAACATTTCATTCTCAAAATTTTTTTTCCTCTTCTTCCTGTTATCAGTAGTTCTGAATGTTAGATATTTTTCCCATGAGGTCAAAGATACCTGAGCATATGATTGCGAGTGGAAACATAGGGGACAGAATCAGGTATTGGCAGTTTCTCCACGTTCATTTGTGTGTAAATTTTTAATATAAATGCAAGATGTAAAGCATTAACGCAAGCAAAATGTTTCAGTGAACACATTTCAACAGTTCAACTTTATAACAATTATAAATAAACCTGTTAAAAATTTCTGGGCAATGCCAACATTTGGATTTTTTAAAAATAATCAAATTTCTTATTGACAAAAAAAAAAAAAAAAAAAGACTAGATAAGATCGAAACCACCTTGTGACAGCTCCTCTTGAGCAAGGGGAACACTCCTACATTGGTGGTAGTAATGCAAACTTCTAGAATCACTTTCGAAGTCAATATGGCAGTTTCTCAGAAAATTGACCCAGCTTGGGCATATACCCAAAGGATACTCCAACCTGTTACTTTTACAAGGACACTTGCTCAACTATGTTCATTGTGACTTTATTCATAATAGTCAGAAAGTGGAAACAACATAGATCTCTCTCAACTGGAGACTAAATAAAGAAAATGTGCCGCCAGGCAGTGGTTGGCTCATGCCTTTAATCCCAGCACTTGGGAGGCAGAGGCAGGCAGATTTCTGAGTTCGAGGCCAGCCTGGTCTACAGCGTGAGTTCCAGGACAGCCAGGGTTACACAGAGAAACCCTGTCTCGAAAAACAACAACAACAACAACAACAACAACAACAACAACAACAACAAAAAACAAAAAAACAAAAAAACAAAAAAAATGTGCCGCTGGAGACACGGCTTAGTGGTTAAGAGCACTGGCTGCTCTTCCAGAGGTCCTGAGTTCAATTCCCAGAAACTGCTTGGTGGCTCACAACCATCTATAATGGGGTCTGATGCCTTCCTCTGGCATTCAGGTCCATACATTACAAAAAATCAATCAATACATTGGGCCGGACAGTGGTGGCTCACGCCTTTAATCCCAGCATTAGGGAGGCAGACGAAGGCAGATTCCTGAGTTCGAGGCCAGCCTGGTCTACAGAGTGAGTTTCAGGACAGCCAGGGCTACACAGAGAAACTTTGTCTAGAAAAACAAAAACAAAAACAAAACAAAAAAAAAAAAAAGAAAAAAAAGAAAATGTGTTACATTTACACAATGGAGAATTACTCAGGTGTTAAAAAATGGCAGCATACAATTTGCAGTCAACTGGATGCAACTAGAAAAAAATCATTCCGAGTGAGGTAACCCTGAAATGACAAATATGCATTCAAGTATAAATGGATATTGGCTGTTAAGTAAATGATAATCAAGCCACAATCCACAACTTTAGAGAAGTTAGGTCAAAGTAAAGGCTCTATGGGAGTGCATGAATCTCCCTGGCAAGGGCATGAAGAATTTTTAAAATATTAATGGATTATGAGGCTTCCAACTCTTGGTTTTACTTTTAAATATTTATAATAATAATAATTAATAATAATTCTTAACTATTATAGCAGTTCTTTATATAACACACATACAAGTCCTATGGCATATGTGTATAAATATTTTCTTTATAGCTCTACCTTATTTATTAAACAACTTTAATATACTATCCAAATTTCAAATATCTAATTTAAGAATATAAGTCTTGGCCTAGATAAATGGTCCAGCAGTTAAAAGCTTCACTACTTTGGTGAAAGACCAAAATTTAGTTCCCAACATGGATGTGGAGCTGCTCATAATTACCTGTAACAACAATTTCAGCAGCTCTGATGACTTCTGGCCTCTCCAGATGCTTCATCAGCATGCACATAACATTTCTCAACACATATCCACAGAATTATAAAATAAGACAACAAGTCTTTAAGTAACATAAGTCTTATTTTGTATAAATTTATTACTTGTTCATATTTCTATATTGAGATTAATTTTTTAACACTAGAGTATGTTATTTAGGAATAAGTTTTTTACTGTTTTAGCTTTATCAATGAACTAATATTTTCATCTTAAAACTGTAGCTTTCTTTCTTTCTTTTTTTTTTTTAGAAAAAATGATCTTTATTCTTTCTTGGCTTTTCACTTTTCTGTGATGATTGTTATAAAGCACAGCTAAGCTCTCTGTCTAGGAATGAAGGGCATATTTATTTATTCATCATTTACTATAGGTGTACATCTGTCACATTGCAGAATTCATTAGATTGTTACCTGTGAAGGCCTCTCAAACCCCATGCCAGAGTCAATTATTTGGATGGTATCTACTATGACATTTATGTCACTATTGCACCAGTGGGGGTGTGTTTCCAGGCTAGACATTAGCTTTCAGGGTTCACATCTAGGTAAGTATAGAGATTACTTTTCTCCCCTAGTAGTGTGCATAGCACATTCGAACACTATGAAAGTTACCTAGGAGGGATAAAGCTTCCAGTTCAAGCATCAGATTGATTCCTTCATGTTCTATGACTTGAGTGTGTAGGGTCTTACCGTCAAGTTCTGGGTTGTAACCCAGAGCACTGGTCACATCCTGTAGTGGTTTGATATCTATGGAACCTCATTGGCCAAAAACTCCAAAGACAGGTTCTGGCACTGGGCTTTTTATTTGTTAGCCTAATTAGAGGTATTATCATCCCTTTATAGGATACCCCTTTAAACTTGTTTTATGTATGTTTATGTAAATTTTAGGAAGCTTCTACTGTAGTAGATTTTCATATGTCTTTTTCAAGAGGTCTTTAGTGTTATTGATCAGTACATCTTTCCACTTCTCTGTCATTCCCTCTAATCTTGTATCTCATTTAATCCTTCTTGTTCCATTGTAGCCATTTATCACATTATACCATTACATACTATCTCCCGGATCTTTGTGTTATGTCACTCAGAAGGAATGTTTTTAGCTCCACCCATTTACCTGTGCATTACATAATTTTGTTTTTCTTACTAGCTGAAGGAAATTCAATTGTGCAAATATACTATATTTTCTTTATCCATTAATCAGTTGATGAACATTTTAGGCTGTTTCCATCTCCTAGATACTATTAATGGATCAGTAATGATGACTGATGGGCAGTTATCTTTATATAAGGATAGAGAGTGCTTTGAATATATGCCCAAGAGTGCTATTGGTTAATCATGCGCTAGATGTATTTCTGTCTTTTTTTTTTTTTTTTTTTTGAGAAACATCAGCATGTATTTCCATAGTGGTCACACTAGTTTGCACCCTTTCCATCCAACAGTAGGGAAGTGTTCCCTGTGCTTTCCTTTGCTCGCATCTATGCAGTGTTTGTGGTAATTTTTTTTCTAATGTTAGCCATTCTGGCTGGGGTAATATAAAATTTCAAGGTAGTTTTAACTTGTATTTCCCTGATGGCTAATGATATTGAACATTTAAAAATGTTTTTTTTTTTTTTTTTTTAGCTGTGTGTGTTTCATAACAAAATCCCTAAAAACAAAAAACAAAACAACAACAACAACAAAAACCCTGTTAGTTCTATGCCCTATTTTTTTTTTTAACTTGGGATGTTTTCTTGATGTTTGAGGTTTGTGAGACTCTTTTCATTTATATTCTAGATACTCAGCCTGTGTCAAATGTATACCTGATAAGGATTTCTTTCCCTGTCTATAGGCCTTCTCTTTACTCAAATGATGGTGTAATTGGTTGTACAGAAGTCTTTCAGCTTCATAACATTCTACTTGTTAATTACTAGGGTCCTGTTAATAAAGTCCTTCCATTGTCCATGAGTTCAAGTATATTCTTTACTTTAGTTCTTCCATATGTCTACCAGATTCATTGTTTTGAGCATAATGTTGAAGTTCTTGATCCATCTGGAGTTGAGTTTTGTGTAGGATGAAAGAAGATCTACTTTAATTCTTCTACATGCAGCTACTCAAATTGATTGGCATCATTAGTTGAAGATGCTTTTTAAAAAATTGGTTATATTTATTTACATTTCAAATTTTTTACCCTTTCCAGTTTTTCCTCCCCAACCCCCATCCACTCCCCCTTCTTTGCTTCTATGAGAGTGCTCCCCTACCCACCTTCCCATTCCTACCTCACCACTCTAGTGTTCCCTTACAATGAGGTATCAAACCTCCATAGGACAACGGGCCTTCCCTTTCATTGATGGCAGATAGGGCAATCCTCTGCTACATATGTAGCTGGAGCCATAGGTCCCTCCATGTGTACTCTTTGGTTGGAGTTCAGGCTTGATGTCTGAGATTGAGAAAGTACTGAGCAATGAAAAAGAGAAGCAAAATGGGCTGGATAGTAAACTGCCACTTCACACTACTCCATACACTTTCTCTGCCCGGTGCCTAGAGCACCCTCGTGAAGCTAGGGACCAGGAAGTGTAGGCGATGGTACTGAAAGGGTTAAGAATTTTCAAAAACTCCTAACAGGCAAGCAGAACCAAGAGTGCAGGTCAGCTTGGTCGTGAGCTCTGTGTTTCAGGAACTTGGCTGACCACAAGATAGATGGCTGATTACGTACAGGTTCTTAGAGAATAGCCCATACAGAATGTTCCCCATGATGACTCTTCCTTGTACTTTGTCATAAACTGAATAATGGACTGGGATTTTCCACAGATGCTCTCCAGTAACCCTCTTTCACTCCCCCTGGGTTGTGGTTTCCCCCCTGAGTTGTGGTTTTTGGCTTTAAATTCTCTCTGTCTCCAAAGCCCCGGGGTCAGACCTCACTGCCCCTGCGTGGGTCATAGGTCTTGACCTCAGTATACTGATTAAAATATACCTCTTGCTGATTACATCAAGTTCAGTGTCTTGTGAGTTAAATGGGTAGCCATGAATTCCCGAGACTTAGGTGAGGTCCTCTATTCGTGGGGGCCTTAGAGTACAGCAACAGTCAGATAGTGTTCAACTGAGCACACCACCAGAGGATTTGCTTGAGCCTACACAGGCATCTTCAGCCTTCCCAGTCTTTGTGTAACATATAACTCGTAATGACAGTATTCCTGCCTATAATGAGCTGAATTGCATCTGATAGAAATGTTAGATCTAATGCATTTTAAAGAGGCCATGGAAATGCATGGCTTGCACTCTCCATTTGATGAAGAAATGTTAAATACTTGGACTAGACAGAATATGATTATCCCCCAAGGTTGAAAAGGATTGGTGTCAGCTGTTTTAGAAGCTAGACAACAACTTGTGGTGGAGGCATGAAGCCACAAAATTAGAACAATTGAATATAGCAGGGGGGTTAAATGTTACTAAAGACCAACTGCTTGGTGAAGGGTAACAAATCTGATCTGAATGGCATAATGGAACAATGTCATGTTGTGGCTTTAAGAGCCTAGGATATGATTAGGGAGCCAGTAAGTAATTCTGCCTCATTTATGAAAGTAATATAGGGACCTACAGAAACATTCACCAATTTTGTACATAGATTGGGTTCAGCTATAAATAGAGCCATATGAGACCCTGAAAATGACAATAAACAGCCATTGATAGAAATATTGGCATTTGAAAATGTGGCTACTGAATCGTTTCTTGACATTTTGGCTAAGATCATGTGTGAAAATGTGAATCCTGAGTGTAAGAGAGCAGTCTGACCATTGAAACTACCAGGCTCGCAGTAGACAAATGGCTAAGAGAGATAACTGGTGCTGTTTTTCAGGAGCATCATGCTAACAGGATAGGGCAAACCATAGCTATAAGTCTTAGAAATCAAAGTGCCCAATGTTTTAATTATGGTGAATTTGGCCATTTCCAAAAAGATTCAGAGCTAGAAGATTCAGAGCTCAAAAGCAGCACATTGACTCTAGAGAATATGGCATTTGTAGAGGAGAACAAGCGGGTTCTGGCTGCTATGAACCACAAGATTTCCCAGGTATTGTAGCAGGCGTGGAAAGAGTAAACATTGGCCAAGGATTGCAGGTCCAAAAAGGATATATGAGGCAACCTCTTGCCCTCAGTAAAGGAACAGAGAGGTCTGTGTCCTCGAGGCCCTCTAGTAAACAATACAAGCTGTCTTCCATTGATCAACCAGAAAGTACCAAGCAGGCAAGAAAATCAAAACTAAGTACTTCTGACCTTATACACACTACAGAAGGGACTGCAGCATTGGATCTGGCAACAGATATGCCTTTTACCCTACTCCCAAAATCTAAATGTTATAAGTTGACCACTGATGTGTATGGTCCTTTACCATTAGGAACAGTGGGGATAATCTTGAGAAGAAGTGGGTTAATTTCTCAAGGATTTATTGTGCATACTGGTATAGTAGGTGGGAATAGCAAGGAAGCAATTAGAATCATGGTATATGAGAGAAAGGAGATAAAAATTGATGCAGGGGATAGAATTGTTCAACTGTTGTTGTTTCCTTACATTAAGGGCTAGGTTGCTCTAGTAGAAAGGATAGGAGCTCTTGGGGGGACTGGAAAACTGTGTTCTGGCAAACAGTGGTTTATGATCAGAGACTCAAATTAATGGTGCAAATAAATGGTGTTGATATAGAAAGTTTATGGTTAACAACAAAATGTATAAAGTTTAGATATGACCAAGGAAATCTCTTATGAGCTGAGACATGAATGTCTTCACAAAGCAAATAAATCTGGGTGATTCCGAAAGATATAGAAAACATATGAAAAGTATAGAAAATTTTTATGACCCCTAGACCTGAGCCAAAAAAAAAAAAAAAAATGCAGGCCAGCTGGTTCACTAGTTCCACAAAGAAAGCAGAACTAAATGTCAGATTTTAGGTCTTCACTGCCCTGGGATACATTCTACATTCCGGGAGGAGCACGTGATTCCTGAGTCAGAGGACACTTGTTGGATTAACATTCAGGAGAAGAAGGGAGAGGCTGATTAACATTCCTCAGACCTCAGGGAAGAGAACTCGCCTGTGGGTGGGGAAGGCCCAAAGCCCGGTGACACATTCCTGACCACAAAGAAAGATGCAAGTCATCTGGGTGGTCCCAGGAACTAGCTGACCACAACATAAATGGTTGGGCAAGGTTACATTCTTGCAAAAGATAAGTGTACACGATGTTTTCTGCATGACCCTGATTAAATTATGGGTTGGGACTTCTTGGGACTTTCCACTGTTTTTATGTTATGTTTCCTTAGTTACTCCTTCATACCCCCAACCCACGATTTGTGGGTTCCCCTATATAAGACCTCCCCTAGCCAGGCTGTTTTGTTGATTCCTCTGCTCCTGCCAGAGTTATGAGTTGACCATTAGTCGGTTAATCCCGAAATATACCTCTTGCTGATTGCATCAAGATCAGTGTCTTAGCCGGGCAGTGGTGGCACACGCCTTTAATCTCAGCACTTGGGAGGCAGAGGTAGGCGGATTTCTGAGTTCTAGGCCAACCTGGTCTACAGAGTGAGTTGCAGGACAGCCAGGACTACACAGAGAAACCCTGTCTCGAAAAACCAAAAAAAAAAAAAAAAAAAAAAAAAAAAAATCTTCACCCCAATTCATCAAGAAGCAATTGTAAGAAGACTATCATCCAGATCCCTTAAGTTGGAATGAATCTTTTTGGTTGTCTGATATCTTATGGTTTTTATCATCTAGGGTAGTAAGTTTAAATTATTGTATGTTGATAAAAATTTAAGATTGTTTTATCTGAATTATTGTATATTAATAGAAGTTTAAGGTTATTTTCTTAGACTATATTCTATATAAGCTGTTTATTTAAAATATGATGTAAAGTTCTAGTTTTATGGTTCTTATAATTATTTTTATTTTATGTAGATTGTTAATCTTAGGTAAAGAGACAATTTTTAAACAAAAAGGGGGATATGAAGTAGAAGTTTCTGGATATGTCATGTGATGCAGACTCATGTGGTGTTTTGCTGAGGCAAGACCCATGGAAGCTCACATAATGTTTGTAGAGAGCATAAATATGATTCAAGGGACAATGACAGTGCAAAGCCTTGCAATGCTTTGTTGGTCATTGGGCTTCACTGATCTTCACTTCATTGTGACATAGCAGAGAACTTCTTGTGGCATCCCAGCTGGTTCCGGTTGCTCCTGCTGACTAGTGCCAATTCGGTGGAGGTCTGGTTGTCTCTGCTTTATTGTGCCACTGCTGCTGATTCGTGTTTGGTATCCTGACACCACACTGAACTGGACTTCTGGCATCCTGACAACAGAGATTGGAATCATCCCAAAGAACTCCTTCTAAACAGGTCCCCTTGTCCTCTTTACTATCTTTTCTCCCTATATTTAGATGATGGGCTAGAAGGGAAAGTCGAAGTATTAGAGAACCCTTATTAAAAGTAGGTTTAGAGAGACTTGTGAGAGTTTGTGTCTGAATGTTTGTGTATAGATGAGTGAAGGGTAGGATTCTCATTAGTGTTAGGGGTTGGTTAGTGTTAGAGGTCAGGTTTATAGTTAGATGTATGTTTATGGTAAGCTATAAGGCTAACTTTAGGGTTATGGCTAGGTTTAGCAATAGGAACAAGGCTGGAGAGACAGCTTAGAGGTTAAGAGCACTGTTTGCTCTTCTAGAGGTCCTGAGTTTAATTCCCAGCAACCACATGGTGGCTCACAACCATCTGTAATGAGATCTGATGTCCTCTGAAAATAGGAACAGTATACTCATATACATAAAATAAATCTTAAAACAAACAAAATAGGGACATGATTAGGGTTGGAAAAATTAGGGTAATGAGAAAAGGTACTATTAGGGCTAGGGTCAGGGTCAGGGTCAGATTTAGGTCTAGAATTAAGGTTAGGGTTAAGCTTAGTAGTATTGTTAGGCCTGAGTTAGGTTTCAAATATTAAGGTTGGGAAAAGAGTTAAGATTATAATTAGGGATACAGTTAGGGTTATGAATTGGGTTAGAGTTATGGTGAGATTCATGATTTGTGTGTGTGTGTGTGTGTATACACACATGCGCACGCATGCATGATAGAAGGAGACGGAGAGAGAGAGAGGGAGAGAGAGAAAGAGAAACTGGATAAATGTATGTGATTCTTTGACACTGTGCATGTCTGTGGTGTGTGTGTGTGTGTGTGTGTGTGTGTGTGTGTGTACTGTCTGTGTTTGGTCATGTTTAGTGTTAGTTTTAAGAATAAGTTTTAGGTTGCCAGGCGGTGGTGGCACACTCCTTTAATCCCAGCACTTGGGAGGCAGAGGCAGGCAGATTTCTGAGTTTGAGGCCAGCCTGATCTACGGAGTGAGTTCCAGGACAGCCAGGGCTACACAGAGAAACCCTGTCTCGAAAAACAAAAAAAAAAAAAAAAAAAAAAAAAAAAAAAAAAAAAAAGAATAAGTTTTAGAAAAAGGTTCTAAAAAGCTTAGCATTAGGCTATTGCAATAATTTAGCCTATGGTTAGGTTTAGGGTTAAAGTTAAATTTAAGATTGAGTTTTGAGTTAGAAGTAGGGTTTGGGTTAGGATTATGGTTAGGGTTAATGCTATGAAGTGGTTTATATTATATTAGAAATAGGATTAGTATTAGGTTAGGTTTAGAGTCTAGTGTTAATGTCAATGGTTGGATTACATTTAGGGTTAGTTTTAGAACTAGAGTTAGGGCTAGGTTATTTTTATGATCAAGATAGATGTTAGGGTAAGTGTTATTGGTGTTAAGGTTAGAAGTTAGGATAGGTTAGGGTTAGACTTAGAGTTATGGTTAATGTTATGGTTAGTGCAATGTTATGGTTAGGATAGTTTTTGGCTTATGGCTATTATTTGAATTAGTATTAAGTTGGGGTATTGTGTGGTTATAAATAGGTTCATTTTAAGATTAGGGTTAAAGTTTTTGATAGAGAAAATTTGAAATACAGAGTTATCATTAGAATTAGTATTAGGAGTGTTAGGATTATGATTTTAATATGAACTTAGAGGTGGGGTTGGTGTCATTGATATGTTCATTTTGTAGTTAGGGTTAGTGTTGGATCTAACTCTAGTGTTTGAGGTAATAAAGGGTTCTTATTACAGATATAGGCAAGGCTAATATTAAAATTTTGCTAGTATTAGGATTTATGGTTAGAATAAGGGATAGAGTTAAGGCTCTAATTGATAGTAGGAATAGGAATATTGTTAGTTTTAGGATTAGCAATGGGCTATGTTTAGATTTAAGATTAGGATTGGGTTTAAGGCTAGCATAAGAGTTAAATTTAGGGTTAGCATAAGCATATATTTATGTTTAAGTGTAGGGCCATACTAATTGTTAAGAACATCACTATAATTAGAGAAGTGCCTCTTTGGTATCCAATGAATGATAATTCAATTGTAAAGTTTAATTTAAAATTTTCTTCTTTGTAATTTTTAATTTGGCATCAGAATATATGACACATGTCATCATAGTGAATTCTTGAATTGTACTTGATTCTTCTTTTCTTTTGTCATTTTAGTGCTGAAAATAAATTCTGTACCTAGGGCTTCACCCATGCTACATAAGTGCTTTACCACTGAATAGTACTCTCATCCTCTGAGTGTTGATATATGGGAGAGCTATGGGTGTAAAGAAGTAATTCTACTCTGTTTCAATTAGTCAAGGATACAAAAAAAAAACACTCTAGAAAAACAGCTAAAAGAGGGCATCAGAGTGCCTTGAACAGTGATAGATGAGTTCTGTTGCTACAACATGCTTCTGTTAACATATCCTATTTTACTGTCAAAGACTTTTTAAAAAAAATATGAAGTATGTAGTAACCACTTGACCAATAAGCACTGTAATTACATGACCACTACTGTAATAATAGCCTGTATTACTGTTTACAGAACTTTACCCTCAAATCATGTTATGAAATTTCAATTGACTAAACAGAGGCTAGAGTTGATTCACCCTGAAAAAATTACAGGAGACCTAAACAAGAACATTGAAATGTTAACTGCTTCTGAAAAATGCATCTGTCATAGTTCATGTAAACTAACATTTTTTCTTACTTCTTTTAAAATATTCTCCTTTGAAATTTAATGATCAGAACAACAATTCTGTTACAGATGGTGATGGATGATAGCTGAAGAAACTACTAGAATTTGCAAGGTATGTTTCAATATGTAGTATCTACAGAAAATATCTATTAAGAGTATATTTCTGTAACCATGAAAATGACTTTGGCACCCTTTCTAAAAAGATATTTGTGGTAACTAATGGTGTAGAATAGGGAAATATGGTTCGAACCAACTCTTTATTAGTTACTGATTTCTAGTTCCTTCTCTCATTCATGAAGGTTGTGAGGACCCATGTTGGTGACAAACATCCTCTGATGCCTAAGGCTTAGCCAAGACCAACCTTCTGTAAACTTTTGTTTTTGTGACATTAGAAATTGAGAGTCATAAGTATTACCCACGACCACCAACCATTCCAAATTCCCAGCAGATAAAAGACACAATGGCCAGAAGATGGTTCAAATCAGCTTTACTAATGGATGGGTCAATGCACCTGAAGTCTGAGGCTAAGTGAAGTTTCCTTCTTCCTCTCTGAAGTGATGACAGCTGAGCCTTCTTGGTTGGCTCACAAATTTATCCACCCAGTCAGAGAGAGAGAGGTTGAAATGTGGAGAACTGGTATTGGATGGGTCCACCATTTGCAGGTCCTGTTGAGTCTTTTTATGGCATAGAGACTGGAAGTCCAAAAGCAGGTCCAAGACAGACAGGAAAAGAGAGAGAAGTAGGAGGATAAGTAAGAAGGGACCACCAGCACATTATCTCCCTCAAGTAGAGAAAGTCAGCCCAAAGATGCTCAAGTCCCATCAACTACAACCATCCCTGAAGGCACACCATATGTAAAAGCATCTCACCAGTACTTGCATGTTAGGTTGGGAATGTTGTGAGAGAGCCTTCTTCTATTTGACTCAGCAGAAAATATAAGGTAAAAATGAAAAGTAGATGTCAACTTGGGTCAGAAACTCAATATACTGCTTAGTAAGTAAATGGATCCCTTCTTGGATCTTAGGCTCTTGGATCCCTTAGGCTCTATGGACAGTTACTCAACCTGCCTCTGAAAAAAATGCCCTATGTACCCAATTTCTCCACATTTACTTGTATCTTTGGAACTCTAGACACAATGTATACACATTTTATTGCATATGTCCCTTAGGAAATCAAAGGTTGATTCGAGGCTTAGGACTGATTATCAAAAATGATTTCCGCTTTATTCAGCCAAAGAAAAACATATTTCTCTGTCCTCATGTGACCACATCACTAAATAATGCACGATATAATTTAAACAGGAAAAGGCACTAATTGTTTCTAAGCCTTAGGCTACATATGAATCTCTAAATGTCAGTGAGTGTCAATACCTTCACAGGAGTGTAAGCTCCTAAGTCATCTGACCATTAAGCATTAAGCTCTGACCTCTTTTTATGTCTTCTACTCTGGACTCTGTTTTTATAAGGAGATCTGAGTAAGAAAAACCCAACACATCCAGGAAACAACTACAACAAGGGACTGTTCCTAGTTCACATTATACAGTCTTCCTTCTGTAGCTGTGTGAAGAGTGGTGTTGCTCACGCCAGAACCCATCTGAAGATCTGCTACAGCTGTAGAGTACACATTAGAGGGGCAGCCAAAGTACAATAGTAAAATTCTTTCAAGCTTGTGACTGATAGAGGAGTTTCATAGCAAGCACAACACTGAAGAGTTTGATAACAATTGTTTCTGGAAAAGGAACTCCTTCTAGACAGTGGTGTAACTTCTAATTTCTAGCACTCTAAAAACCAATCATCTTTCCTATTTTTCTGTTTATTTTCTGTCTTTTTTTGTTATTTTTATGTACAATATATGTTGATTATATTCTTTCTCTTCCTCTAACTTTTCACAAACCTTCTTCACCTCCCTAGCCACCCATGTTTTTTTTTTCTTTCTCAATTTTCTCTCCCACTCTTTCACCTCTGTGTCTCTCTCTCTCTCTCTCTCTCTCGCTCGCTCTCTCTCTCTGTCTCTCTCTCTCTCACACACACACACACACACAAAACAAAAACAAAGGTCACAACAAACAAGATAAAGAAAAAACACATACCAAATCAAACCAAACCAAACCAAAAAAAAAAAAAAAGATGAATTCATTTTGTGTTTATTCAACTACTCCTGGGCATGGGGTCTTCGCTGGAGTTTGGTTCATTTACCTAGTGACACTCCACTGTAGAAAACTGGTTTTCCATTTCCTAGTGGGTATCAAATACCTTCTTGGTTAGGGCTAGGACTTTGTGTTCACTTCTTAGCTTTAAGATCTTGTTTGTTTTGAATCTCTGCAAGTTTTGTGGATGCCTCCCAGTTTCTATGAGTAAGTGAGTATTCAGCCTGTTGTGCTTTGTAGATACTGTTTCCTTGGAGTCACACACCACCTCTGGCTCTTGACACCTCCCTTTCTGTATATATCCCTGCGCCTTGAGAGACAGGATTTAATAATGACATCTCATTAAAGTCTAAATGCCCCCAAACTCTCTCACTATCTGCATAAGTCCAGTTGTAGGTCTCTGAGTCAATTACCATGAATTACAAAAAGTTTCTCCAATGAGGATTGAGCAGTGCATTGATCTAAATGTGTAGTAGTATGCCACTAGGAGTGATTTTATTTTATGTTCCTTTAGTAGAAGTTTTTTTCTTAGGGCCTGTAGCCTATCTAGTTTCAGGATGTTGACCACATAGCAATATCAGTGATAGGTTCTATCTCCTGGATATCCTGGTTCTATCTCCGTTTGGTTTGTCCCATAACGTTTGTGCCACTATCATACCAGTATACTATTATAGGTTACGGGTTTGTAGCTGGGCAATATTGATGATTAACTTTCTTTGTCAGCAGTGCACAAAGTACATTTTTGTACCATGATGCTAGTCAGTAGTGTGAAACTTCTAGTTGGGCACCAGCTCAATTTCTTCGTGTTCAAGTGGTTGTGAAAGTTAACAAACAGTCTTGGCTTGTGATGTTTTGTAGGGGTGTCTATATGAACCCCTTGTCCAGTGAAACTATAAGATGTAATCAATCCCAAGCACTGGGAGTTTAACCTGCTGGCATAGCTTTCTCTAATTATATGGTGACTCTATTTCAATTCGTTTCATATATGTATATATTTTTAGGAAGCATCTACAGTTGTAGGTTTCTGTATGGCTTTTCAAAAGGTTTTCAGTATATTTGTTTTCCCTTCCTATATTCTCTTCTTTATCTTGCCATCCTATTCTCTGCCTCATTTAATCCTCCTTTTCTAGTCACCCCCTTTATCTCTTTATAACACACTATTCTATTTTCCTTTCCTTAGGAGACCTTCTTTTCCCCTACTGGTCTCTTACTAGGTGTCTAACCTTTGTATTTATTTTTGATTTAAACAAAAATAGATAAAGTTTAAAAGCTAACATTCACATATAAGAGAATACATGTAATATTTTTCTTTTTGGGTTTGGGTTACCTCCATGAAGATAACATTTTTCTAGCTCTATTCATTTAATTCTGAAACCCTGAAAATTTCATAATTTCTTCTTGGTTAACAGCTAAATAATAGTGTTATTTTAATGTACTGCATTTTCATTATTCATTTATCAGTTGATGGACTTATAGGCTGTTTCCATTTCTTGGCTATTAGTAATAGAGCTGTGATAAATATGGAGAAGTAAGCACCTCTGTGGTATGATGTAGAGTCCTCTGGGTGTATGCCCAATAGCAGTATAGCTGGAGCTTGTGGTAGATCAATTTTTGGCTTTTTGAAGAACTTCCACACTGATGTCCATAGTATCTGTACCAGTTTGAATTCTTACCAGAAATGAACATTTTCTCCTTTCCTCACATTCTTGTCAGCAAATACTGTCATCTGCTTTATTGATGTTGGCCATTTTGACTGAAATAAGATGAGATCTCATATTTTTGCTGTGAGCCCATCCTTTAATAGCTGTGCCATCTCTCTAGCACAAAATTAAATCTCAAAGTACTTTTAATTTTCATTTTTTGATCGCTAAGAATGTTGAACATTTGTTTAAATACTTCTCAGTCTTTCATCTTTTGAGAACTCCCTGTTTAACTTTATACTTCATTTTTAATTGGAATATTTGTTTTCTTAATGTTTAGTTTTAAAATATATTCTAGATACCTTGATTACATGTACAATTGATGAAGATTTCTCCCAACTCTATATGCTGACATTTTTGCACACACGATGGTATCCTTTGCTGCACAGAAGTTATTTATTTATTTTTAGCTTCATTAGGCTCTATGCATTAATTTTTGGTCTTAGTGCTTATACTACTGTTGTTCTGCTAAGAAAATCCTTCCCTGTGTCAATGAATTCAAGCCTATCCTCCACTTTATCTTATATAATATTTAGATTATCTGGTCTTCTGTTTAGGTCCTTTATCCACTTGGAGTTGAGTTTAGTGTAAGAAGATAAACTCAAACTTATTTTTTATTCTTCTACATGCAGTCATCCAATTTGACCAGTGCCATCTGTTGAAGATGCTTTCTTTTTTTCCAGCATATATTTCTGGCCGCATTGTCAAAAATTGGAGATTGATATTCTTTCTTTCTTTCTTTCTTTCTTTCTTTCTCTCTCTCTCTCTCTCTCTCTCTCTCTCTCTATCTCTCTCTCTCTCTCTCTCTGTCTATGTATCTATCTACTTTCTTTCTATTATCTATCTATATGTGTGTTTGTTAATTTTGTATCCCAGTACTTTGCTGAAGGTGTTTATTAGCTGTAGGAGTTTTCTGGTGAAAGAAACCCTTCTTCTGTATATTCCGAGATCTCCTTCAGTTGTCTTAGTGCTCTTCCTAAGACTTCAAATACTACACTGAATATGTATAAAGACAGTGGACATTCTTGACATTTTCTTGATTTTGGTGGAAATGTTTTGAATTTCTCTCTCATTTCAACTCATGTTATCTACAAGCTTGTAAATTATGCTGTGATATATCTTTCGTATGCCTCTTTCTCCAAAGATTTTGATTATTAAGGGATGTTGCATGGAATCAAAGGTCTTTACTTCTATGATCATGTGGTTTTTGTCTTTCAGTTTTTTTTTTTTACATGATGGGTTACATTTATTGATTTACATATGATGAACTATCCATGCATATCTGAATGAACTCAGCTAGATCATGATGTATAATTCTTTCATGTGTTCTGTAATTTTGTTTGCAGGTATTTTAAAAACATTTTTGCCCTTACAATGTGACAGTTTGACTACAAATAGCTCCCATATACTCATACATTTGAATGCTTGGTTCCTAACTGATAGAACTGTTTTGGAAAATTTCTTAGTCTACTGCTGTTCTATTGCTGTGAAGAAACACCATGACTATGTCAACTCTTAGAAAGTATTTAATTGGGAGCCTTTTAAAAATTTCACAGGCTGTCCATTATCATTATGGAGAGAGGGAGGGAGATAGAGAGAAACAGAGAGATAGAGATAGAGATAGAGATAGAGATAGAGATAGAGATAGAGATAGAGATAGAGATAGAGATAGAGATAGAGATAGAGTGAGAGAGCTAGACCTATCATGGGCTTTTGAAACCTCAAACCCATCTCCATGACACATTTCTCCCCCAAAAGACTACACCTACATCAACAATGCCACACCTTCTAATCCTTGTCATCTTTTCAAATATTTCCATCCTTAGTGACTAAACATTCAACTATATAAACCTATAGGAGACATTCTTACTCAGACTACCACAAGAAGTCTTACAAGATGTGGCCTTGATTAGAGAGGTGTGTCACTGGTGATGGTCTTTGAGGTTTCAAATGTTTATGGCAGACCCAGTGTCTGTGGTTCTGTCTGTCTGTCTGTCTGTCTGTCTGTCTGTCTCTTTCTAAATTTCAGATAAGATATAAGCTCTTGAGCAGTAACACCATGCCTATCTGTATATTGCCTACTTCCCACCATAATAATGATTACAAACTCATTCTCTGAAATAGCCATCAAGCCACCAATTAAATGTTTTGTTTTATAAGTTGCCTTGTTCATGGTGTCTCTTCATAGAAAAGGTAGAAACTTTTCTAGAAACAGAATAGGAGCAAAATATAGAAACAAAAACATATCTTCACAAGGAATATTATTCTGTAATTTTCTTTTTATTTGTTGGGACTTTGCGTTTTCAGTATCAGTGATTAGGATTCTTTCATAAAAAGAATTTGTAAATGTTCTTTCAGTTCCTATTTTGTGGAATAATTTGGGAACCATTGACATTATTTCTTTGAATGTCTACACTAGGTAGATTCTGTACTGAATACTTCTGGCCCTGAGCTTTTTTGGGTGGGAGATTTTAATTGCGCTTACATTTCACTAGGGTTTGGGGATTATTTAAATCATTTATTTTACCTTGATTTAACTTTTGTAGGTCATATACATTAAGAAATTTAAAATATGTCATTGATCTTCTAAAGTTCCTTGGTAACAGTTATCATGTCTCAATTTTCACCTTGAATTTTATACATTTGGATCTTCTTTCTCCATCTTTTTGATAATTGGGCTGAGGGTATGTCAATCTTGTTGATTTTTTTTGTTTGTTTGATTTTTGTTTTGTGAAGCAATTCTTTCATTGATTTTTTTGCATTGTTTTTGATTGCTTATTTGTTTCTATTTTATGATTTCAGTGCTGAATTTGATTATTTCTTCCCATCTACTCTTTTTGCGTATTATTTTTTCTTGTTTTTATAAAGATTTTAGACATGTGATTGAATTAGTAATATAAGATTTCTCTAATAGTTTTATGTAGGGATTTATTGTTAAGAGCTTGTCTAAGAGTAGAACTGCCTTCTTTGTGTCCCTTAGGTTTTGTTATGGTGTGTTTTCATATTCACTCAGTTTGTAAAGTTTTTAATTTCCTTCTAGATTTCTTTCTAGACCTATTTTTTATTCAGAAGAAGAGTTATTCAATTTCCATGAGTTTATATACTGATTCCTATTGTAGATATTCCTATTGTATCTTTATTACTATTGTAGATATTCCTATTGTATCCTTATTCCTATTGTATTCTTATTCCTATTGTAGATATTCCTATTGTAGCCTTATTCCTTTTTTTTTTTTGTTTGTTTGTTTTTTTCGAGACAGGGTTTCTCTGTGTAGTCCTGGCTATCCTGGAACTCACTCTGTAGACCAGGCTGGCCTCGAACTCAGAAATTTGCCTGCCTCTGCCTCCCAAGTGCTGGGATTAAAGGCGTGTGCCACCACCGCCAGGCTGTAGCCTTATTCCTATTGTATCCTTATTCCTATTGTAGATATTCCTATTGCATGCTTATTCCTATTGTATACTCATTCCTATTGTAGATAGCTAGCTTTAGTTTGTAGATGTGAGTTACACTGATATGTGGAATTTCAATTTTTAAATATTTGTTTAAACTTGCTTTGTTTTGGAGAAAGTTCCATGAGTTCTGGCAAGTGATTTGTTTCAGTTTTTGAGTAGAATGCTCTATAGATGTCTGCTACAATCATTTGGTTTATGATGTTAATTTACTCTGGCATTTTTATGCACATTTTTATATACATTGAAAATATACTGTTACTGTATCTTTTAATTGGGGAACTGAGAACATTACTATTGAATTATTAATAAACAATATTTATTAATTTCTACTATTTTGTTATGGTATGTTCATTGCCTCTCCTTTTTGATTGTTATGGGATTAGTTATTACTTGTGTTGCCTTGCGTGCAGTTAGCTTTCAGACTGAAGTTTTCCTTCTATTGCTTTCTATAGAGCTATATTAGTAGGCATAGCTTAAATGTGCTTCCAGCATTGAATGATTTTCTTTCTCTGTTGGTTGTAAATGATAGTTGTTCTGGGTATAATAGTCTGGACTGTCATCTGTGGTCACTCAGAGTTTGCATAACATCCATCTGGCCCTTTTAATTTTCAGAGTCTTCATTGAAAAATCAGTGTTATTATTCTAATGGTTCTTCCTTTATATGTTATATTACTTTTTTCCCCTTGCAGCTTTCAATATCCTTTGTTCTGTACATTTAGTGTTTTGAATAGTATGTGTCAATGGGGATTTTTTTTTCTGTTCTTGTTTATTTAATATTCTCTGTGCGTATTGTACTTTGATATCTTTCTTTAGATTGGGAATTTTTCTTCTGTTTAAAGCATTATCTGTGGCTTTGACTTGGGTTTCTTCACATTTCTGTGTATCTATTATTTTTAATTTTAGTCTTTTCATATTGTTCCCCATTTCTTGGTTTCTATGTTTGAATTTTTAAAAAAGATTTAACATTTTCTTTAACTGAGCTCTGCACTTCTCCCTTCTTTAATCTGTTGCCGAGGCTTACTCGTGAGCTTTTTCTTTAACATCCTGAGTTTTTCATCTCAAGGTTTATTTCAGTTTGCGTTTTTTTTTTCTAGTGATTCTACTTTCTCTATTTTCATGTCTGGAATTATTTTCATCTTTTCCATTCAGTTGTTTGTATTTCCATGATCTTCATTGACATATTTATTTATATCATCTTTAAGGTCCTTGAACATATAAGAAACTTTCTGCTATTTTGAAGACTTGTATTTCAGCTAAGTTTCTTCCCTCAGAACATATTCAATAAATATTTTCTTTAATACCTGTGTTTTTATTTTTTCTGGGATCCAGGCATCATGACATTTGGAATGATGTCTTACCTTTGCTGTGTGGGTGTTCTTTTCTTTGGTTACTGTTGCCCCATCTGAATCCTAGCCAAATGTGGTGCTGTGACGTCCCTGATTGCTACCCTAGTGTGTTGATTGTGAGAGTCCTGATAGGCATTCTATATGCCCATGGGGAGTCACAATGCAATGCAATTGACCTTGAAGGAATGGCTGAAAGTGTAGCAGGGAAGGACTAGGGATCCATTGGATCCTGGATTTGACCAATTCCTAAAGGGGCAGAAGTAGTTTTGGAGGAGGGGTTGAGGTAAGTAGACAGCGACAGGCTTAAGAACAAGTCTGGAGAGATATGAAACCAGAATAGGAAGGAGGAAGCGTGTGGTCTTTAATCTGTTTTTTGAGTTTAATGATTTTTCAGACAAGGCAAATGTGGTGACTCTGGGTCTTTGGTAAAAACATATTCTGTGTGTCAACTAGGAGTCACAAAGAAATGGAGATTGCTTAGAAGAAATGGCTGAAAAAGATAGTGGTGATGGACTAAGTAGGGCTTAGATCATGAATCTGCACAAAATAGTTGCATCCAAAGCATAGATATCTCTTTCTTAATACTTTAATTTTACCAATGATTTCTTTTATACTGAAGTGAGTTTCTAGTGCTTATATTTCTGCTTGGGCCTTAGTAACTTTAGTAGAATATTAGGTAATATTCTCCATTACCTATCACACATCCTCCTATAATTTCCAACCATTACTTTACATAAAATAAAACTGAGTGATTGAAAAAATTTGCCCCAGAATATTTTTATTAGAGATTCCTGCTATCATATTAACAGACAAACAATCTGGATGTTGACATAGAATTTCACTATACAAAGATACAGCTCCAATAACTATAGTATAGCCCCCATATCTCTTGATATTTCAAAGAAATTAACTCATTGTAAATTGTAGTAGTATAGCCCCCATATCTCTTGATATTTCAAAGAAATTAACTCATTGTAAATTCTTTTCAGAGTTATGTTCATAAATATTAGACAAACTATATAATATACTGTAAATACATAACACACATGTTTCAAACTCAGATAGAAATATATGATCCTTTACCTATATCATTCTCATTATAAAGCTCATATTAACACTAAAGACAAGTGTGTGTACACTTGCTCTCTCTCTCTCTCTCTCTCTCTCTCTCTCTCTCTCTCTCTGGGTATTCACAAATTCACAAATATACACAAAATACTTTCATAAAATAATAACTGGAGAGTCATGATATCCGAGAGAGAGAGAAAAAAATAGGGTTCCACAAATTCCTCACCTGGGGCAAAATAAGTACAAATAAGTATGTGTGAAAGGCATGTGGGCTATATCTATACAAACACACACATACATAGCTTTTATAAATATACGTATACCAATAATATGCAATATTCACATACTTGTGTACTTGCTTTGAAACCTCAATCTCTCTATTTTATATACTGTGTGTTGACAAATTCATTCCTCATTTGATTCAAACAACTGATGAAGTTTTCTAATAAAAATGGATATTTCTTAAAGGCTTTAATTTTGTAGTAAATAAATGACACTATAAGATCCCAGTGTTACACTTGGATGTTAAACTCATAAAAGGACCAGTGGTGGTTGATCTTACTGTCAGCCTGAGTATCTTGAAAAATATGCAGAAAATCAGGGGAAATGCTGTGATATATGCTTCTCCGTTCCACCACTGAAACTATAAATCAAAATAAGATCTGTCCCCTCCCCTTAAATTGTTTATATTGGGCAGTTTGGTCACAGAATGTAGAAATATCCAATAAATGGCCCCTTGACATTTCCCAAGGAACAAAATAAAACCCAGTGAGCCATTCACACTCACTTTTAGCTCTTGATGTCTCTTCCTCCTTTTGTCTCTTATTCCCACCTTCCTTTTTTTCCTCTCTTCTTTTGGGAGATCCTGAATCTGCCCTGGTGTAAACATAATGCATGCTTGTCATTCACAAATTCAGCCACTTTAACTATCTTTGTTGGTCGTCACTTGGAAGGTTAACTAGACCCTTTAGGAAAATTATGAAGACAGGAGGCCCCTCAGATCTGAGTTCTGAGTTAGAAAAAGGTATATCCCTTCTTAAAAGTATCAATCAGTAAAAATTTTTTAAAAAGCATGGCAAAAGAAAAAAAGAAAGAGAAAACAAAGTGGATGAGGGTGTCAAGAACCATTTTTGTGGGGAATGATGTTTGGAGAGCCAGGAGTGAAGTATTGAACCATTCATGTTACAGCTAAACATTTGCTTCTACATTCTCATCGAGGAGAGCTTTTAACCTGCTTACTCTCCTGCTCCCCACCCTCCAGCTCACAGCTTTGACTTTCTTTACTTTTTAATGTGTGTGTTGTGTACATGATGTATGTGTGTGGTACATGTGAGTGTTGTATATGCATACAGAACCAGAGCAGGACATTGGATGCCCTCCTTTGTCATTCTCCAGATTATAGCCTTGATATGGTCTCTCACTGAACCAAAAGGCTATTGTGTCAGTTAGGCTGGCTGGTGTGGGCCTCATTGATATCTGTCTATCTCCACTTCCCTAAGGTTACTGGGATACACAGTTATGTTGGGTGTTTTACACGAATGCTGAGGATTCAAGCTCAAGCTCTCATGTGTGTGGAGCAAGCACCCTTACCCACTGTTGGCCTCCCTCTCCACCTTGAGGTCACCACAGGAAGCTATAGACACTTTTACCAATACCAACCATCTCAGACCCAGTAGGACCTAAACTTATCCTTCTGTAGACAGTCACCCACCTCATGCCTTCATTTCTTCATATTCCCAAGTATGCTATCCTAATTTGCTTTGTTTTATGGCTTATTTCATGGGCAAATAGCCAGCCCTAAGGAAACATGCCCAATGCTTGTCTCATACTATTAGGCAAGTTGCCTGCAGTTAGGGGACCATAACTCTATACTCACCTATCTCCTTTAAGCTTTTGATTTGGGATTATGTCCAGTCTTTGATACAATTCATAAACAAGTTACACAGAATTTCTCTGATCCATTATATTTCTGCCCTCCCAAGACCCTCCTCTCCTCTCCTCTCCTCTCCTCTCCTCTCCTCTCCTCTCCTCTCCCCACCTCTCCTCTCTTCTCCCCTCCCCTCCCCATCCCTCCTCTTTTCTCCCCTCCCCTCCCCTCTGCTCCCATCCTCTCCTCATGTATGCCACATCTCTTCTACATTTTCAATAGAGGACTTTGTTTACCAGCTCTGAGAACAACTAAATCACAGTACACCCTGTCACCATAACCATAAGTCGACTTGTAAGAGTATGATAATAAACTCTTACAAAACTTATAGAAATAAATATTTGTGACTTTGAATTAGGAGATAGTTTTAATATGATGACAGAATTCACAAACAACAGAAGAAAATAAAAAGAACTTCATTCAAAATTTTTTGTTGGGGACAGAGAAGGCTTGGTGGCTGCATAAGCATGAGGACCTGAATTCAAATCTCCAGTGTCCATGTAGAAAGCCAGGTATGGTTGCATCAGTGCTGGGGCTGCTTAGGAAAGTAATTCTGGACTTGCTAATTTAATTTGAGGTTCATTGAGAGACCCTGCCTCAAAAAAATAAGGGTGTGTGAATATAATGGGAACTAAGTCTCCATTTAAGCTAAGGCTTCACATCTGCTGCTTTACTTTATCTTCTTTTGGGGACTGCCTGTATGATCCTGACTCTGTCACTTGCTGTATGACCTCCAGTGCTTCCTCTGAAATAGACGTAAAATCTCCATAGTTCACAAATTTTTTTTATATGGATGATATGACAGTCTGCCAGTCTTCTTTTGGACTTTGACTGGAGTTGCCTCTGAATGCCTGAGTGACTAAACCGTGAGAAAAGCAGGGTCCACCAGATCTCTCTGCTCACAATCTTTTTCTCTTTGATACCAGGAGCTTGCTCTTTTCTATTACCTCAATGAAAATTCATTGGTTTCCTTTTAAAGGCCCCAATTTCTTTCACAAGCATGCCCTTCTTGTCTATAACTTCATCCTTTTTTAGCCAAACTTCTAGTTTTTAAAATATATATTTGTGAGGCTGGAGAGATGGCTCAACAGTTAAGCATTACCAGCTGTTGTTCCAGAGGTCCTGAGTTCAATTCCCAGAGCCCACATAATAGTTCAAGGCCATCTATAAAGGGATCCAATACCCTCTTCTGACAGGCAGGTACACATGCAGCAGAGCACTTACCGAGAAAAGAAATACACAAAATAAACAAAAACCAAATAAAACCAAATCTAAAACATGTTTAAAAATAAGAACCCAGTGTTAGGTTTTATGGTTATTCTTTGAATTTAACAGTCTCTATTCTCTCTTTCTCTAAAAGCATTTTGACTTCGCAATGGATTGTTCTTCAAGAGGAGGGTGATGCAAGATATAAATGATAAAACCATCTGTATCTTGCTCCTCATTACAAATCTGCACACATGAATTACATGCTATATCTCTTATTTTCATTTTATATTTTATAATATAAATATGCTATCCCAATAATTTTAAAAATATTATTTAACTTAAACATTATTTTTGAAAGATATAAGCTGGATGAACTGTCAGCACTTCAAGGGAAATATGAAGGTCAATTAAAAGGGTGAATAATTTTCAATCAACTGCACTGGAGTACACCCAAGCCAGAGAGTATGACTTCAAAGTTCAAAGTTAAAACTTCAATTAAGATGCTGATTAGTAAGCAAACTTCTAAGATAAGTGGTTTCATTTCTAAGTAATATAAATCATGGATGCAATAGCAAGTATATATTATGATGCCTTCAACTCAAAGTCCCCAGAGCTAACTTTCAATGCTTACTTTCCAAAATAATACCTAATAAAACACTCAGAGCTGTGCTGAGTAGACGAGGCTGTAGTGAGCCTGTGCGCCCAGTTTCTATAACCAAAGGCATTAGATGTTTTCATCATAGGACAAACTGTGTTGTGAACTCCATCCATGCTCCTTTGCTTCTTACTTATAACACAGTATTGGTGAGTGGCCAGGAATGGAAAACACCAGACATTTTTCTGTCTTGGGTTCACTGACATGAAGAAATGTATCTCAGAAATGTATTTCTTTTGTCTCTTTTTAATCTTCTGTTGTCGACTTTACCCAAACACAATTGGTGAATTATTGGTGATTCATTGTTTCAATAGAAGCCTCAATTACACAAGAGTTCAGAACTTAAAGAAATCCATAAAGGAAATTCATTCATTCTCTCTCTCTCTCTTTCTCTCTCTCTCTTTCTCTCTCTTCATTCTCTGTCTCTCTGTCCATCTCTGTCTTTCTATCTGTCTTTCCTCACATACTTTCACTGTCTTATACACACACATACACACACACACACACACACACACACACACACACACACACACACAGACACACCCACAGACAGACAGATGCACACACCCATTGAAATTTTACCCAGAGAATTACAATGAAAAGCATGAGGGGTCCCAAAAATTCACCTTAAAAATGTCTCCACTTTTATTAACTAAACATGATGTTGTGAACTCAGAAAGCGAGTGCACAGCTCTTTACATTGAGTGCCATGTAGCAGCATCACTTCCATAAAGGTAACCATATGCTCAGCATCACTTGCCTAGCAGGCTCCTCAGAACTCCTTTGCTTCCTTTTATTTCCCAAACTCCTGCTTGCTTTCATTCAGATTAGTGAACAATAACAATTAACTAGTTGATTATTATTATTATTATTATTATTTTTTTTTTTTTTACAATTTTACTGTTACAATTAGTTTTAATTTCTTTTAAAAACACTCTGCTTCCCCAGTCCAAATATATGGACCAGACACAAATGAAATTATAAGATTATCATGTCCAAACTCTGAAAACTAGACCACACAATGTCAACTCAATATTCTTCATGCTCACATCTTCTAGTTCAATCATCTGTTTTGAGAATTTACTATACTTTTTTACTGTCATTTTTTTCAAAGTCATATGCAGGTAATAAATTATGGATTAGTTAGCCAAAAAATATCTTTAAAAAAATCAGGTGCCAAAACATTAAAAAATTCCATGTGCATTGGTTTTACAGTAGGTATACTTAAATAATTCCAGAAAGCTTCTTTTTTGCTAAAAATTTACCAAAATAGTTAGAACGCGTAAAAATATTTTCTTTAAAAAAAAAACTAAAAGAAAAACTCAGCATCAACTTATTCGTATAGGCATTAGTAAGAGGACATTATTTTCACCAAAGGTTATATTAAAAAGATTCCCCTCGTATTTTTCCTAAAATTCTGATTTTAATTATACTTCACAATAAAGAAACAGAAATACCTAACTCCAATGTGTTAAATTATTATGGTATGATAAGGTTTTTTGTTTTTTAACTTCATGATTGCATTTTTGAAGGATAACTCAAAGTACTGTATTTGATTTAAATTGACTTAAATTCAACGAAGTACAGAAAACTTATTTCAATGTTTGAGCAGTCAGTTAAGAGAGTTAAGAGTCAAGAGCTAAGAGTACCTCTTGACAACTGAAGGCCATTCAAAACCTAGCATCTATCGAAAATGATACTAGTATTGAAGATAGCCCTTTGTCTTATAGGATATGAATTTTATGAACAACCCAGCATGTAGAGGACGATGTTGACCTTCCCAGCCACCCACTCCTTCAGGGGACAATAGTATTCATAGTGAAACTGCTCAAATTCTGGTGTCTGACGGATTTCGCATAAGAAGGAGAGATCAATACCTGACTCCAAAAGGAGGAGGAGCAGGGGAAATACAAACAGCAGCAGTCCCAGGCCCACCACAAGGAGCCTGGAGAAACTCTTGACTAGAGGGTTGACCCAGATACGGCCGGTCAGGATGGAATAGCTCCATGACAAAGCTTGGCGAGCTTCCTTCAGCTCCTCCTCTTCAGCCATCAAAAAGGCATTTTCATCTGCCTCTAGTTCCTCAAATGAATCCGTGTCTTCTCTTTCGAATTCAAGCCGGGACGGACAGTCAAAGAGCATGTTGATTTCATCATCATCCACTGGGGTAGGCAGCAGGCTGGCGCTGGGATTGTATGCTAGTTCCGAGATGGTCAAGGGGTCTTCTTTTACTCTATCTTCGTCTTCATCTGGAGGATCTGCACACTGAGCTCCCTTCACTGGTGAGCTGGCAATTAGGGGCTCAGACACATCCATTTTAGGCAATGTGGTACCTGGAAAGAAACATCATTTTATAAAGCTTAAATTTCAGATATTCTTCTTTCACAAAAGTCTGTATGTAGAATCAAATAAAGTTCAAGGAATATGTGAAATTGTTCAGTAGCATTCTGTTACTAGAAAAAAAGTAATCATTTTAGTAACAGATGCTACATCATAAGTTCTCAGCTCAATACAATAAGCCTAATATAAACAACACTGTTTAAAGTTTTGAAGTATATACAAAATTTAAGCATATTATTCTGGTCTGGAAACCTCTAACTAATGTCAGGCCTTTAACATGTGAAAATGACCCAGGATTACATGAAAATTGCAAATAAGGTCTTTTAGAGTTAACATAATGACACAATTGAGTATTATGTAAATTTGCCTAACAGGGACAATTGAGTAGTCATTGTGAAGTATTGCTCTCTCTTCTTCCTTCCAGGCACAGTTTTGGGATTTCTGTTATTAGTATACTGAATTATTATCTAATTCACAAGTCCAAAGTATGAAATGTTCTGATATTCAGAACATTTAAAGCAAAGAAAAATTAAAGAGTTCAGTCCATGAACATTGGAATTTCAGACCTTGAGGTTAGTAATACTCAAGCATTAAAGTATACTCAAATGTTCCAAAATCAGAAGAAAAAATATGAAATCTGATATATTTTGGTTTAAAGCATTTGGAGTAGATAATCCTTACCTGCAATTGCAACCATGTGATGTGTACAAACTTGCATTTTCTCTTTTTAACATTTTAATACATATTTTTCTTCTGGTTTTTTGAGACAGGGTTTCTCTGTGTAGCCCTGGCTGTCCTGGAACTCACTCTGTAGACCAGGCTGGCCTCAAACTCAGAAATCCGTCTGCCTCTGCCTCCCAAGTGCTGGGATTAAAGGCATGCGCCACCACCGCCTGGCTTAATACATATTTTTTACCTTCAGATAGAGTATTTTCTTTGCTATTATTTATAAATTAGGCCAAATTTTCCAAGAAACTTTACTTATCTATTGGTAAAATTTTTGGAAGAATGAAGACATTTATTAAGTGTTGCTTTTACATCTACAGCTTTTTAATCCCATTCTTATCTGTTCATTTCTACAGCTACATGTTCAGAAGGCAAATTGATAAAATTGATTAAAGTGTTTGGAATTCTAAAAACGATTATTGTGAAATATGTCTTTCTTAATATTAACCTTTTTTTACATATGTGATATCTAGCCACCTTTCTTTTTAAAAGATTTTATTTATTTATTCTCTATATATGATGACTACACTGTAGTTGTCTTCAGAAACACCAGAAAAGGGCATCAGATCCCATTACAGATGGTTATGAGCCACCATGTGGTTGCTGGGAATGGAATTCAGGACCTCTGGAAGAGTAGTCAGTGCTCTTAACCACTGAGACAACTCTCCACCCCTGCCCCATTTTATCTATGCTAAAAACTGTGTCTGTTAATTATGAGTCTCAGGTGAACAATGCAAAGTGATAAAAACATCAAAGAAGTGTTCTCTATGATGAAGCATAGATAATAAATACAACATAAAATTTGCAACCAGGAGGCAAGAGCTCTGAGAAGATCCCAGGCAGCAGCTCTGCCCCCAATCTCACAGAAGCCAGAGGAAGCGAGTCTCCCAGAAGCTCTAACCCAGGCATCTTAGGTAAGGAGACAGCAACACCTGCCTCAAACAGGGAGTAACCGGGACCCACTAGGACCCAGGAAGTCACTCTTGGCCTGGAGCACTGAATCCTTCCTGTCTGCACCTGAACACTGAGCAGATCTTGGGCCCCAGCTTTAACCCCAGTAGTAACACCCACCCCACACAGTTCTGATACAACCACAATAATAGGAAAGACAGGCTCCAGTCAGAGACAGGGAAGGTAGAACTAAGGAGATCCAGATGGTAAAAGGCAAGTGCAAGAACATAAGCATCAGCAACCCAGGGTACTTTGCATCATTAGAACCTAGTTATCCCATACAAAGAAAGTCCTGAATTCCCCATATCACTAGGAAAGCAAGATTCAGATTTAAAATCACTTCTAATGATGATGATACAGGACTTTAAGAAGGACATAAATAACACCCTCAAAGAATTTGAGAAGAACATAGGTAAACAGGTAGCAGCCCTTAAAGAGGAAGCACAAAAATCCCTTAAAGAATTACAAGAGAACACAACCAAACAGGTGAAGGAATTGAAAAAAACCATCTAGGACATAAAAATGGAAGTAGAAACAATAATGAAATCACAAAGGGAGACTACCCTGGAGATAGAAAACCTAGGAAAGAGATCAGGAGCCATAGACTGAAACATCACCAACAGAATACAAGAGATAGAAGAGAGAATCTCAGGTACAGAAGATACCATAGAAAATATTGACACAACTGTCAAAGAAGCCATCTTGAGCCATATACCCTGACAAGAGACTTGATTACAATAGCCTACAACAGCTGAGCACACTCTGATAACATCTTGTTTTAGATACCTAGGATTTTCCCTTGGGTGTGTGAGACTTAAAGGTGTGTGACTTAAGGGTGTGACTTAGAGATCAGATTTAGAGACAAGACCTAAGGGCATGACTTAAAGGTGTGACTTAAAGGCATGGCTTAGAAGTGAGACATATAAAAGGTGAGAGGCAGACTGAAGAAATTATTATTAGGTATTAGGTACTTGGCATTTGGAGGAAGAACTTGGAAGTAGTAGGCACTTGAGACTTGAGAGAGGCAACTAGGAATTAGACACTAGTACTCGAGACTGAGACTTGGAAAAAGAACTTGGAACTGGGAAAGACTTAGAACTAGGAACTAGGGACTAGGAACTCAAGACTTGGGACTTGGACTAGGAAGAGAGACTAAAGAATAAAGGGGATTGAATCACACCCTGTCTGGTCTCCATTCCTCATGTCAGTCCTCATTCTCTCTCTTGCTGAACCCCGACCCGCCGACTGGAGCAGCTTGGGGCAATGCAAGCTTTAACAATTTAGCCACCAAGCCTTTTGGCAGTGAGGGTTCCAATGTTTGACCACAAGCATGGGGTAGTGCAGTTCTCAACACAGCGGTCTCTAGAAATTGGCTAAGTTTTAGAGGCTATGCTTTGTACTTCCCATAATTTCAGTTAACTCAGTCATTCTGGATTTCTGATGGGGTTGAAGACTTATAATCTCATAGCCAATCCCAGCTATTTACTTTGAGAGAAAAGATTTGAGAGGATGGTTTTCAGCTGACATTCATTCTAAAGCCAAGAAAAAAAAGCCTGGTTCAAAACTAAGTCTTTTAGTTAGGAGAGATGACAGAGGCTCTGCTTAGTCAACAAAATGATGGACTGGGTATTAGGTCTATCTTGTACCTTACTGACACAAATTGGTATAGTTATGCTCTAATTTTATTTTAAGAGAAAAGTTTTATTTTAACAGTAAGGGTGATATGTAGCAGTAGCTAAGGTGGGAGGAATAAGGAGAGGAGGAGCTAGGTGACCAGAGCTGGCGGGAGGGGGAACATGGAGGCAGATGTTCGAGTGTCTCTGCCAGTCAAAGATAGTTGATATATGTAGGTTGGGTATTGAGTTACACTTCGGGTTGTATGGGCATCTTGTTATTGAGCATTACCAAACTTATAAAACCTTTGATTAACATTAAAAAATTGTGTAAAAGCAAAAAGGAGAAGGGAGCAAGGGATAGGAGTTTTTTAGGGAGAGGAAAGGGGATGGCATCTGAAATGTAAATGAAATATCCAATAAAATAACTTAACTACGAAAAAAAAGTGCAACTAGGTAAATTAATGTGTCAAATGTAAAACAAAATACTATTCATAATTCCCCCACTTTTTTATCATTCAAAAAAAAAATCACTCAATATCTTCTGGTAGCTCGATCCTAAGAGCAGAAAATAGTTTAAATGGAAAATATCATGCAAAAAACCCTACATACAGTTGTTGGTGTCTGTGTTAATCATCATCTACTGCAAATAGAAACTTTTCTGATGAGGACTGAGAGATGCATTCATATGTAGGTTTAATTAGATATCAGTAGCTACTACTTTAGCATTATGACCATTTAACATGATAATAATAGGTTCCCCTCTAAGGCCTAGTTTTTCATTAATTAATTTATTTATTCTCTTTATATTCTGATTGCAGCTTGCCCTGGCTCCTCTCTTCCCAGTCCCACACTCAAAAGCCCCAATTTCTATTAATGTCTCCCTTTTTCCTCAGAGAAGTTACCACTATGTCCTGGGACAGCAAATCTCAGAAGGGCTAGGCACATCTTCTCCTACTGAGGCAAAATAAGGCCATCTGGCTAGGTGAAATGGATCTAATGCCAGGCAGCAGGACAGAGATAGGCCCATTCCAATTGTTAGGGAACCCACATAAAGCCCAAGGTGCTTGTCTACTACAAATGTGTAGAGGGCCTAGTTCCAGCACCTGCATGCTCTTTGGTTAGTAGTTCACTCTCTGTGAGCCCCCATGGGCCCAGGTTGGTCCTTGTACTGCCCTTGACCCCTCTGGCTCTCTTAATCCTGTCCTCACAAGACTCGTGATCTCTGCCTGATGTTTGGCTGTGGTTCTCTGCATCTGTTATTATCAGATTTTTAAGAACACAAGAAATATGGGAAGAAAAGCCAGAATTGAATACAAAACAAAACAATAGCTCCGTGAATTTATTGTTTTCCCATGAATCACCAATTCAATAGTAATAGTCCCTAATAAAAAAGACTTAAGTGAACATAGTTCACAAGAATAATTATCAACATGTTCAAAGAGTTCAAAGGATTTAAAGAAGTGACAAACATTTGAATAAACTTAAATAGGAAAGGAATCAATTGATCAAAGCCCTGGAAAATACAAATAACTGAATGAAATAAGGAGGACACTGTATGATACAAAAATAGAATTTAAGACAGAGAAATATTGAGGAAACCCAAAACTAAAATGAAGCTGGAAATGAAACATTTAGCAAGTCAAATACACAGTTCAATGGAAAACCTCAACAACATAATCAGTAAAGAAGCTAGAATATCAGAGCTTCATGAGTAGTTAGATAAATTGGTTCATGAAAACTTGCAGATTAAAAAATAAACAAGGTCTTTGGAACACAATAATAAGACCAAATAAAAAATAATGAACATAGAAAAAGGAGAATTCTAGGTCAAAGTTACATAAAACAAAATCACACACACACACAAATTCGTTATCCAGATATTAGGCCCACAGAACACCACATCAACAGTGGTATCAGAAGAGAAACTTTCCACATCATTTTGCAGTTAAAACAATAAATATACAGAACAAATTAATAGTATTTAAAGCTGCACAGGGAGTTGAGTCTAAATAAAGGCCCATCAGTAAGTTCTCAATGGAATACTTAACATCCAGAAGATTGTGGAAAATTATGATTCAAATCCTGAAAAAATGTATGTGGAGTCCAGACTACTTTACCCTGCAAAAACATGTGTCAGCCTTTGGCAGACATCTAAGGAGACAGCTATATCAAGCTCTTGTCAGCATGCACTTTCTGCCATCCACATCAGTGTCTACCTTTGGTGACTGTACCTGGGATGGAGACCCAGGTAGAATGGTCTCCAGGTGGCTCCTCCTTCAGTTTCTGTCCCACACTTAGTTTTCACATTTGCTCCCTTGAGTATTTTTATTACTCCTTCTAAGTAGGACTGAGGCATCCACACTTGGTCCTTCTTCTTCATGAGCTTTATGTGGTCTGTGTGTTGAGTCTTGGCTATTCCAAGCTTTTGGGCTAACATCCGCTTATCAGTGAGTAAATACCATGTGTGTTCTTTTGTGATTGGGTTAACTCACTCAGGATGATAATTTCTATTTCATTTCTAGGTAATTTCTAGGTAAATTTCCATCTATTTACCTAAGAATTTCTTAAATTTATAAGAAATTGCTCAACATCCTTAGTCATCAGGGAAATGCAAATCAAAACAACCCTGAGATACCACCTCACACCAGTCAGAATGGCTAAGATAAAAAACTCAGGTGATAGTAGATGCTGGCGAGGATGTGGAGAAAGAGGAACACTCCTCCATTGTTGGTGGGATTGCAAGCTGGTACAACCACTCTGGGAATCAGTATGGCAGTTCCTCAGAAAATTGAACATAGCATTACCTGAGGATCCAGCTATACCACTCCTGGGCATATACTCAGAAGATGCTCCAACATATAACAAGGACATATGCTCCACTAAGTTCATAGCAGCCTTATTTATAATAGCCAGAAACTGGGAAAAAACCCAGATGTCCTTCAACATAGGAATAAATACAAAAAATGTGGTACATTTACACAATGGAGTATTACTCAGCTATTAAAAATAATGTTTTTTTTTCCTTTTTCTTGAATTTGACATTTTGGAGGTGGGTAGGTGGGTGTGTTACTAACAATGGTGGTCGACTAGAAGGATCTATAAGGACCTATTAAACACACCACTTGGTATTTCAGGGGTGAAGTTTCTACCTAATGTTAATTAAGATAAAAAGCATCCTCATTTTAGACATCATTCCATTTATCCAGACTGAATATTAAGAAAAAAAATGAGTTGAATATCAGCATTCATCTCTTCCTTTGCTGACTACTGACAAAGTGACATGCTGTCTGTCTCAGGTTCCTGATATTATGACTTCCCTATCATGATAGACTGATTATACCATCAACCTTTGTATTGAAATAATCTCTTATTGTCTTAAGTTCTTTAATCAGTATTTTGATACAGCAACAACAATAAAACAGGCTGGCATCAAATGTGATTATGCATATGAAATGAATAATTTGAAACCTTTCTTGCTTTTAGTGTTTCTTTGGAGAATTTCATTGTTATTCTGAGGGGTCTACTCACATTTATTTATGTATGTATGTATGCATTGCATGCATGCATGTATGTATGAATATATGTATGTCTTAAGACAGATTTCAATATTTTTTTTGTTCTATACATTCAGTGATTTAACTATCTCCTATATCTGAATGGGTATTTCTTTCCCTAGGTTTTCCAGTATTCCACAATTATTTTCTTGAACATGCTTTCTATACCTGTACCATGAAGTTTTGCCATGCTTCTGTATCTACCATTCATAGCTTTGATCATGTCATGGCATCCCACAGACTTTGAATGTTCTGTTTATATTTCATTATTACCATATCTGATTGTGTGATTCCTCTACCTTATGATTAACGCCACAATATTTTGTTCTTTATCCATTCAATGTATGAGGCTTTTCAGAGATTTTTGTCTTAATATTAATAAATTTATTTATTTTATGTGAATGCATGTTTTATGTGTATATATATGTCTGTGCACTAAGTGCATGCTTGGTGCCTGGGGATGCCAAAAAGACTATTATATCTTCTGCAACTCGAAAAGCAGCTAATACCCTTATCTCTTGATTCTTCTCTCTAGCCCATCCACAGAGCTTTTTGTGTTACTAATTTTTTCATTTCCAGTATCTCAGCTTGTAGCATTTCTATATCTTTATTGAATTCCACATTTATATATTGTATTGACCTCTTTATTTTCTTTGAGACAGAATTTCACTGTCTGTCCTGGAACTTTATGCAGTTCAGGGTGATCTTTAACCCAAGAAATCTTCCTGCCTTTGTCTCCCAAGATCTGGAATTAAAGGTATGCTCAATCACATTCACACCTGACTTCCTTAATTTATTCTCCTGTGTGTGTGTACTTCTGAATAATTTTCAGGTTTTTTTTTATTTCTTTGTGAGTAGTTTTTCCTTTAATTTTTTTCTCCATAGAGAATATTTTGACCATAGTCTTTCCCTTAACATTTCTCAGATCTTCTCCACACATTCAGTTTCATGTTCTCTTTCTTCTTTCTCCCACAAAAATGAAACTCATAACATGCAAGTAAAAACACATTAGACAAAAAAGTATAAAAACAAAATGAAATAAAAGCTCTCAAAAACAAGCAAGCAAGCAAGCAAACAAGCAAGAAACCATGAGCCCATTTAGTGTTGCCCAATTACTCCTGTGTAAGAGGCTTACCTATGAATATGGTTGATATATTCAGTGGCACTTGATTAGAGAAGACAGATTTTCCAACTCCCAGAAAATAAAACTTTTTGATTAGGAGTCAAACTTTCTGTCATACTGATTGGTATATTTTAGAAATTATTTAGAGAAATTCTATTACATTTTGTATAACCTTTTTCATAATAATTTATATCCTTAAGAGTCTATCCTAAAGAAATCCCCATTTATAAGTTCTTTGCATGAATGACTGCTAGGGTAAAAAATGTGAATTTTTAACAATAATTTAGATAATTAGATAAGTGAATTATTATATCATTATATTATGTGGCCATGAAAATGTGTATATTATTATGCACTGATATATATTAAGACATTCAAGACATATAAGTATGTAAAAATAAATTGTAAAGTAATACATGTAGAATAATTCCATCTAAGTAAAAATAACCTCTACCATAAGTGTTAACATTGATAGGCTAGCTACTGAGAGTATTAAGGTAACAGAAAAAATTGTACATTTTTGTGCTTTTACAAATGGGCTGGAGCAGTGGCACACATCTCTAATCAAAGAACTTATAGAGCTGAGGTAGGAGGATGTGAGTTAAAGGCAATTCTGGGGTACAAAATTTGTTATAGGTCAGCCTAGGTATTGAAATTGGCCCAAGACAGGCTGACTCCACGACAGGTTACAAACTATCAGTTCAGGAGATCAGGCATGACTTTCTACTTCCCAGAACTGGGCAAGTCAGTCACTGGAACAACCACAGGCTGTGTAAAAGGGACCGTCCCCTCACCAGCTTGCTAAAAGGACAGTTAGCCAAGCTTGAGGCCGAGAGGTCAGGAGCTACTCCTCCTTGGCATGAAGCAAAAACAGTCAAGAATGCTTGAAGCAAAGCCCTAACCAATCATAGCATCACCCTGACTCCCAGAGATAAAACTCTTCAATCAAGATATTAATTACCACCCCTCCCTAATGTTCCTCTTTTTGGCTTTAAAACCGAACCTGTGAATTCAGTCAGGGTCCTAACATCTTGATAAAATTGGGCCCGTGCATGCAGGAATTTGTTCAATAAATATTCTTTACTTTTGTATATTATTTGAGACTGGGGTATCATTCTTCATTGATTCACGGACCCTAACACTATAAACCACATCTTAGAACAAACCAAACATGTACATTTATAAGTAGCACACAATACAGATCCCATCATACAAATACAGCTAATTATATCTGAACTTAGAAGTAAGTTGCAAAATACCAGGTACATCTAATTCTAATCATTTTCTAGGATATACCTTTTTGTAGTCAAAGTAGTAAAAAAGAACAGCTCATATTTACAAGGCAAAGAAAATTGGCATAAAAATTTTGGTTGCAGTCTGATAGCTAATATACTACTTTAGTAAAAATAGTCTTTGTGGACACAGTGGGTTTTATTTTGACTCTACAGGATAATCTAATACTTTAAATCTTTAAACCATGGTTGTCTAAATTTTTGACTTTGCAAAGCTACATTGGACAGCAAAGAATTGTCTTAAGCTACGCTTTCAACATAAAAACACTAAATTGTCACTTTCCCCAAAAAAGTGAAAGAAAAAAGGGGCCCATGTTTAATTTTTGTGTTATCTGCCACCAAAGACAAGTAAGTAGTCTTTACATAGTAATCCTGGTTATGGGGATTACTGGAGAGTTTTTCAAAAATATCAAGTCCATGTGAATAATGCATGAAATAATATATATTCATGTAATAAACCTATATGTAATGAAATTTCTATTTTATTATTTTAGTAGAAAAGAGGGCTTCATGAAACCAGTGACATAGCTGACACTGTATTTGAGAAAAATGATGCTCTTGATTTTACAGAAGCACCTGAAATTCTAAATGAAATTCTAACTGCAGTTGAGGATCATTTTTCTTACCAGGTGACAACTCTAGGTTAAGCTAAGTTGACAATAAAAACTAACCTGTATAATATTCTTTAAATTATTCTATCAAGTCTGCACAGAAGTATATTAACATATTTTTCTAAGAATGTGCATTGGCATTGTATTCCTTGAAAATTAATGTAGGCGAGTCCATCCCACAGGTGACAACACAATCACTAGGCAGATGGTCTATAAGAAAGCCATTGCATAAGAAAGTCACTAAAGGTGAGCCAGTGAAGAAGCTGGTGAGCACTGCAAGGTGTTTCCTGTCTCCATGTTACTGCCTTGAGTTCCTGTCCAGACTTCCCTCAAGGATGGATTATGATCTGGAAAAGTAAGCCAAATAATGGCTTTCCTCCCCTGAAGTGGTTTCGGTCATGGTCTTTATGACAGCCAAAGACAGAACAACTTAAAGGGAAATAAAATCATCTATGAAAATGAAAAAAACCTGAAATTAATATGTGTCCTATCTTTGATTTTTCCCTATTTTGCCTTTCTTATTTTCCTTTGGATCTATTTATTATTTTATGTTGACATTTCTAGTCTTTTAAAAAAATGAATAAAATATATTAAGAAAATAGAACTGCAAATATACCCCAGAATAAACAACAATAACAAAATGGTACTAAACTTTACCTGCTCACAGAATATTATTTTGCTTACATTTGGAGATGCATAAAATGGCTTGTCTTTGAGTTTTCTGTAATTTCAGTTTTAGCCAGAACATTTATTATTTGAAATATTTTATTGATACTTGAGTTTTCAACTTGAAGACATATTTTTTTCCCTAGAAAAACAGACCAATATTAACCCCCTTAGTCCCCAAGCCCAGGGAATAGGGGCGCTGACTACGGGCATTGAGATATTAGAAGAGGGGTGGGGGAAAAAGTAAATTGATAAGCCTCTGACGCTGTGTCTTCACTGCATCCAGATGGAATTCCAGGACATCGGAGGTTTGGGCAGTTGAAGACATATTTTTAACTAATTTAAATTTTCTAAAAATGTTATATCTGCAAGCCAATTTTCAGTATCTATTCCTGGCACAAATTTTGTATTTTACACCATAAATAATTTGGTCATGTGTTACAAATTATAAATTCTTTTCAGCATTTGGTCTTGATACAACTATCTTACTTCTGAAAAGTAAGTAAAGTCAGAACAGTTAACATCAACAATCCTAAGGAATTCCTGGATTTGGTTATGATTTCATCTTTTGCACCTTAGGAAGTTCACAGCCTTGATGATGATTTACACAATTTCATCCATCTTTAATGCTTTTCTGTATGGGTTTTCTTGAGGTACCATGTAGCTTTACTTCATTAAACATGAATTTTGGGTGGGAATTACAAATGCTTCTAGTTTACCTGCTACTTGCAGGCATCATTAACTACAACAGTTATGTTGACAATGGACAAAAAAATTGATCTCATCTGTTTTTCACAACATTGTATAAGCATCTTGATTCTTTCTGCTTCTTTTATTGGTACTAGAGAATTCCACATAAATTAATCAGTTTTTTATAATATTCCTTGCCAAAAAATAAGGAAAAGCAGTCATCTACATACTTTTCTTTAAAAAAAAAAAAACTTCCAACCTGTATACTATTTTCTTTAGCAGAGCTGGAGACATTTTTATTTTGAGACATTGTGGAAATTTTGCTGTGATTAAAAAAATAAATAAGAGGCTATTTTTACATTTGTTATGAAATCAATTGGCAGGAAAGGAGAAATGGAGGTTTGGTCCCTTGCATATATGAGTTGCTGATGTAGTTGGAACTGGAGGACTGATTGTAAAATACAGAGGCAATGCAGAGGTGTGCCAAGGTATGGAAAAATCCTTAATAACTAAGTAGTATTTAACTGTCTTCTAAATAAGAAAAAAAATTTCTATCATTTGCAATGCTATGTTCAAACATATTCAATAACCATCATGTTTTTCTTGCTGAATCAGCCATACTACATGTAGTGTCACATGATACCAACTCTACTACCTGCCCTTGGAATATAACATACTTTATGTCAAAGTCTACCATAAAACTGATACCATGTGTATATACAAATAGTAAAAATACGAATATATTTAGTTTGCATTACAAGGCATAATGTCATCTATAAAGTTCTCATTCAAGAAACTATAATCTTAGCCAGGTGGTGGTGGCGCATGTCTTTAATCCCACCATTTGGGGGACAGAGGCAGGCGGTCTTCTGAGTTCGAGGCCAGCCTGGTCTACAGAGTGAGTTCCAGGACAGCCAGGGATACACAGAGAAACCCTGTCTTGACACCTCCCCCCCCAAAAAACCCTATAATCTAATTTAAAAAATATCATAAAATATCTCATAATGTTTTAAGTATGTTATAATCTTATATTGGAGTATAGTCATGGCTCTCTAGACCTGCTATCTCTAAATTTTTTAAATAATCTGAAGATGAGAAATGCTTTCATCTTCTCTCACTATGAAGAAATCTGGAGGAACAAACCATTCTGCCTTATTCTACCTCTTCTGAATATAGAGTAAAACGTTTACTTCACATAACAAGATGCTATATTATTCTATAAGGGATGTACCTTTTCTTTTTCACTTAGTTTTGATTCTCTACTTTTCTGCTATCCTTCTTGCTCTTCCCTCCTTCATATAAAAAAATGAATGCCATATTCATCCTTAGCTGTTCTCTAACGTTTTAGTCAGAGTGCACAACTGGAATCAATCCCATTTCTTTAGGCACAGGATGACAGCTAAGGGCACAGCACATACCAGAATTTCGAACTGTGACCTTCAGCCTTATCTCAGCAGACAGAACAACATAATTCTACTGCAGTGAAGGCTTTATCAAAAGATAGCATCTATTTTCAGAATGGAGAAATAACTCAACTTCATTTTATTTAAAGATATTTACTGAGCCTTTATTATATTTTAGAACATTGATTCCAAATAAAAGAGTTTGAAATAACCCATGTATAACCCATAGTTTTATCAAAGCTTTTAAACAATAAACTGTATTAGAAAAAATTTAAGTAATGAAAGCCAGGTATCCAAAATAGCATCTGTTTAACATACAGCTACAAGAAATAATTAGTTCACCTTCTTCAATGAAACCACAAATTTGAGACTTATGTGTGCTGCACATGTATAGAAAGTTTCAGTTTGGACCAGCCATGCTGCTGCTGGAGTTTAGCAGCTATATGATGCAAGCATGCTGGACTGCATAGCTCTCACCATAAGTGGTGAGGTTTTTTTGCATGTTTCATCTTCATCTCCATCATCACGATGACATTTCCTTCACTTTATACATAACACTTGGGAGAAGAATTAAATTGAATCAATTAATAAAATTTGTTTAAGGTCATGGTACACTTTCTAATTTAACTAACATCAGGTGAGTAGGTCTAGCTCTTAGAATAACAACAGATACTGCTTTTATCTGTAGTCAAATGGATTTTAAATTAAAGAGTTAAACATAACATTCTGTTAGACATTTGAAAGCACTGCACTTGTACATCTGCAGCATAACTGATTGAATTCTATAGTGGATTTTTTAAAGGATCAAACTTATTTCAATTTTCAGCACATGCTTTTGAGAGCTCTATTTGTTAGCTCGACACAGAATCTAGAACCTAGAATCTCAATGGAGAGGAATTGTCTATAGTGAGTTAGCTTGTGGACACATGGAGGGGTATCTTAATTAAGTTAACTGATTTGTGAAGAAAAGTCCATTGTGGGAGGTACTATCCCGCAGGCAGGGAATCTTGAACTGTATGAGTGGAGAGTGACCAAGCAGAGTAAAGGTAAGCAAGCAGGAAATATGTATACATTTTGTTTACTTCTCATGACTATAGATATGATGTGTTTTCTGCTTCAAGCTCTGGACACTGTGACTTCCCCACAATTATAGATTTGTAAGATAAGATAAACCTGGAACTGTAAGATAAGATAAACCCTTTCATTCCTAAATTATCCTTTTCAGGATATTTTATCATAACAACAGAAATGAGATTAGAAAAATTCTGCAGCTGAAAAAAAACTTAACTGGCTAACAAATGTGTTCCTCACCTGTGTTTTACACATGCATGCTTGTCTGTGCATGCACACACCACACACACACACACACACACACACACACACACACACACACACTGCTAGTATATTTCAAACACACTGATTTCAGAGAAAAAAATTTCAAAGTTTTGCATGCATGTATTTTTCTACTTTATCTGGTAAATTACTGACAAAAGATAATTTTGTAATTAAAATACTTTTTCTTTTTTGGTGACACAAGGGGTTACATTCAAAACCACCATTTGAGATTATGCAATGTTTCACTACAAGAATAAAAGCAGAAAACAATTCTAGAAAGAATTTCATCAAATTATAGCAAATATATGGGTATGGTATGGCTTAATCCTGAAATTAAAAGAAAAATTTAAAATAGGCCCAAGACTAATAAGGATAACAGGGCCCTCTGATTCCCTGGCCTAAGTAGTTAAAAATGCCAGTCAGCAGGTCTGTTAGGCCAGGGCGCAGTTAATCAGTCACAGAGGATGTGGAGTTACAGGACAAAGGCCTGTTAAATCATCCTAGGAACTGGCTGGCCATGAAAGATAAAAAAAAAGTATGCAAGGACATCCTTGAAAGAACAGAGATATGGCTCAGGCATGTCCAAATGAGTAATGGACCATCTGGTGTTCTTCCACCCTTCCCCTTTTTTTGGGGCCCATGGTGTTCCAAAAAAGTCATAGTTCAGGTTTTACCAGATGTTCTGATAGCCTAGATAAGCATCCGTCCACAGAAGCTGTACTCTGCCCTGCCCTGCTTACACAGCCTGCTGATGTTCAAAAATGTAAAACATGTAACCATGCAAAAATCTTCCGCTCCCCACAACCCTTTCCTATAAAAACCCCAAGTTTCTGAGCTTCGAGGTTGACTCGTCTGTCTCCTGTGAGAGATACGGGTCAACTTGGAGCCCTGCCATTAAACTGCCTCATGTGCTTGCATCAAGCTGGTCTCTCGTGAGTCCTTGGGTGCGTGTCATCCTGAGACTTGAGTGGGGGTCTCCCTTTGGGGGTCTTTCAAAATCATACTTTTTCTGGCTTTTGTCTAAGAGAAAAACAGATCACTGTTTTGGAGACATTATTATAAACACATCTAGCCAATTTCTGTCTCCTGTCTCATAAATGCCCAAAGAGAGGTCAGGTTTTTCATTATCTCTCTTCCTGTAAATGAGAACCTGTGCCAGGAAGCTATATATGAGGATGTAGATAAAACTGAGGGGTATATGAACACCTTATGGACATGCCAACTGAACTGATTCTGTCTCTGTTCTCTGTGCCGTCACGTAACAAAGCCTTGTGATGAACATAAATGGTACAACAGTTCCAGGAATCTACTCTACTCCTGGTAGACGGGCATACTGCCTTCTTTCTCTTAAACTCTATAAAACTTCTTTGGAAACCTATCCTCCCTTTGGTCTATGAATTCACTTTTTAAATTTATAAATCAAATATCTAGAGACAATGTCATGAGATGGCTTTGCTAGTCATTGAGTTTGCAGGATCCAAACCTTCCCTTCCCTAAGTTATAGAAACAGTCATTCTCAAGGATGCCCAACTTTCCTCACATCATTGGTGTGTTAGGCCAGAATCTGCCTTCCAAATTCAGATCCAAACTTAAGTATAGTTCTTGTTTCCCTTTGTACTTTCCTTTAACTTAAGCCTCATCATTCCTTTTTGCCCCTTTCCACTTTTTGTGAGTCCAGGATGAAGTATGTGCTGGAACACTCTTTCTGTACCATGGGACTCTGAATTTGTGCCTAGGTAAAGACTCAGGAAATGACCAGCTTCCAAAGGGGGCTAGCACTTTCAGATGGCTAGACCATGTGAATCCATGGCAGCCTACCATTTCCTGGAGCCATTACATAGATCCACCAGGAGCCAAACAATAAGTTGCTATGTGTTGGGCCAACAGTAACCAGAAGTAACCAGAAAAGGGAAGGAGGCTGTTGTAGCTGTATAGAAATCACCTAACTGTGGAGGTCATCTGGAATGCTGTAGGGGCAAGTGCTGGGAACTCTGGTTCTGCAGCATCCTAGTGCCTGTTCTGTCTAACATCTCTAGGCTGGTTTTATTCTTTGGCTGGGACAGAGTGCTATTTGTACTCTCAAAATTGTTCCATACTTTTTGCTTACTTTTCTTCTGCCACACAGTGCTCTGGTTGTCCCCTGTGTTTGCTTTCGCTTTCCAGTTGCTGTGACATGGACAGGGTCAGGGAAAAGAGCATCTGCATACCATCTCTATGTTCATTTAGACGTCTTTCCCTGCTGTGTTCTGTATTTTCTAGATTATCGGCAATCAAGTTTAAGTAACATGTGATAAATAAAAGTGTGACTTTTAAAAAATCAAGGTGCTCTCTTTAAGAAATATACCCTTAGCACTATGATGCTTTCTGCTTATCTAGACTGAGGAATATCAAATGAATTAGCTGATTAAAACTTTGGGAAAAAAAGAGGTCAAGAATGAATGTCTAAAGACAATATTAGAGGTACAACACAGTCAAGATTCCCCACATGTTAGATAATCTTCAGAAATTGGTTTCTTCCCAGCTCTCAAGATTCAACGTTTACTCCAGACATTTAACAATTTATGGTAGATCCAGTATCAGACTCAGAGTGATGTTGATGAGCATGGTTAGAGTTGATTAGACTGATGTTGGTAGTCTGCTAGGCTTCTTTTTTTCATGATGGCACATGAAAGAAAAGAAGATACAGGATTAAAAGTCTTATCACTGAGAGCAGCTAGCTAGCTAGCTTGACAGGTTTCTCCTCATGGTTGCTTAAGAAACAAGGAAAAACATGGAAACTTGCCAGATAATGCTTTGGAAAAGAAGGCAAAGAAGATAAGAACTGTGTAATATATCTTTTTTTTTTTTTGTCCTATAGATAGGTAGCTGTTCATCTTTAACGAAGATTCCTTCAGACTGAATTCTTGTGCACTGGTAGCACTTAAATCCACATATGTTAGAAAAGAAGTGCCTGAGATCGTTTCACACTGGAGCATGGCCTGAATATAAATCAGGCAAAAGAGAAAAATGGACAGTAGATGGAAGTATTACTTTTAATATCATTTTATAATCTATGTTTTGCAAGGGACAAAACCCAGCAAATGGATTGAGGTTCTTTGTGTATCATTTGCTCAACCTAGACATATATGGGAGTTCTTTATTGACCCAGCATTTCAGCATGCCTCTATTCCAGGGACACTCCTAAGATGCTAATGGCCTCTTAGAGGCCATTACTCATGCATAATGATAAGAAAAGGTCTCAGCCTCAGGATACCAGGGCTCCCTCAAGTATATCTTTCCTTTCTGCCATTGCAGGAGACAGGTATTGACCAGACATGGAGACCAGACATGGTGTATACTTCTTGTTCTTTCTAAGATCTGAGACAGAGAAATGGTAATCTTGGACAAATTTCTGAATACCCTGAGAAATACATTTAGATCTTCTAGGGACTCATTCAATCCTCTGACATAGTCTAAAAGAATGTGATATTACTCCCAAATCAGATGCTGATCCTCACTGAAACGATTTTTATAGCCATACAGGCCAGATAGATGAAATGAGTAGAAAGAGAAGCCCTGTATCGGGTGAGGTTCAAATCAAAAGTAGAAAATAATTTCTCAATTGGGACAGAAGCAGTCACATAGGATGATCTTCACTGGGACCTTAACTGGCTTGTGGGGGACGGAAGACAGACTTTTTTTTTATCTTTTAGAGAGGACAAGAGAACTCACTATACACCCTTAAATTATTCTAATTCTTCTCAGGTTACTGTGAGGCTCTTAAGGAGTCATGGCAACCCTTGTAGAAAGACTGAGAGTGATTTGATTAAATATAGGAACATAGACCTCTTGTTCTGAGATTGCTTTATAACTCAATCTACTCCAAACAGGCAGAAAGTGAAAAGGATTCCTTTGTACTTTGAACACACTCTAGACTATCTCCTTAAAGCTACTACTAAAATCTGTTATAACCATGAGCAATATTTAGAAAGCAGTGAAAAAAAAAAAAACAGAAAAAGATAGCCCTTGTGACTTACAGTAATGGGCTAAGAACCCAGCAGAAAGGAAAAATGGTTGTTTCAGGAAGTAGGCAGGATTTGGACATTCGGCTAGAACAAATAAGTAAATTTCAGGTAGGAATCTATATATTAGGCTAGAAAAAGAAGTAATTTCAGACACGATTCTAAATTTTAGGCTAGAACAAGGAAGTAGGCTTCAGACATGAAAATGAATTTGGGCTAGGACAGGGAAGTAGGCTCAGATACTTTGGTCATCCTGATAAGCCCTTAGAAACAGGGATCACAGGAATATTCACATACTTGTTTTTAATGCCTTGCTTTTTCTTTGACTGTTTGCATTTATTGTCTTGCTTGTTCCTTGACTATTTGCATTTATTGTATTGCTAGACCCTTAACGTAGAACTGACCTTAATACATGCATATAATTAAAATGATATAAAAGCACAAAGGAGGAGGGGGGATGTGATAGGGAGTTATAGGGAGGGGAAATGAGGAAAGGGGATGACATATGTATTGAAAATAAATAAAATATCCAATAAAAAATGGTTGTTTCCCATTTTTATTGTAAATTTCCACAGTGTTATTTCTTCATCAAAGGGATTGTTGTAATCAATTGCATTAGTATATTAACTAGGCCAGAGTTAACTTCCCTACTTTACATTGATTGTTACATGGAGTCAGAAGGGACACAGTAGGACTGATAAAGCCTTACAGAAGTATCTTAAGCTTTCTCTTTCTAGTATTCCTGGCTTCACAGGTAGAAGCAATCATGGATATTAGGATGGGTATTTTCAAACTTGGATTCATATAATGACATCTAGGATTCTGTGGCACTAACCTTTGGCTCAGACTACCCTAAGAACAGATTAACAGACACATATAAGAATTTTCTTAGTTGTAGGGGTGACAAATAAAACCTCTAGATTACCCTGCCCCTCTTACATTGTGACATTGCTGGACCTGAAATGTTGTCCAGCAATATGATTATATACCTTCCATTTTTTATTTCATTTCTAGGTCTAAAGGGTATCATTTGACTTAATAAAAAGCTCACTAAAATACTCAAAAGGATTTAAAAGCTCATGGGTTTAGATATTCCTACAGAAACTTAAGCCAGTACTTGTGCTGTCATCCAGATGCAATTCCTAAAAATTCTGTTAATGTTTCATCTGATCTATAAAATCTACAAGAATAAGATTCAGAACGTGTCAGAAATCATCACGCAATTAGGTGAAAATCTCTTGAGATAGAGCTCTTGCTGTTCATGGTGGAAAGGGGTTATCCTGTATTATAGTGTTAGTCGTGATTCTAGTAATCTCTGCATCTTTTATACTAAAGAGCTGTTTTAATTTTTATCTCCTGGTATTTAGAGTCAATCTACACACAGATGGTTCTTTGACAATTTAATTCTATCTATGTCTCCTTGATCATTCTTCAAGGCTTGAACAGAAACCCTAAAACCACTCTGTGCTCAGATTATTTGATGCTCATTAATCTGACTTCTAATGCTTTTATTCTTTCTCCCTTAGACTTTTATGAAGGTACCAAAGACCCCCTGTTCTTGCCATAGTTAGTTATGACACAAATAGAACCACTGACAGAGTGTTAGTTTCCTCAGAAACACTCAATGGAGTGGTGTTCCAACTGTCACATCTAATGAATCAATTCACCTCAGTACATAGAGATTAGTCATTTTTAAAATTCTTTAATAATATGGTTGCCTTTTGTGGAGAGAATTCATAAGAATATTATATAGAAACTGATCAGTGAGGTTAGTGTTGGAGATCCCCCTGCCCCCAAATAGAATCACTAATTTTTTTTTCATGGCTAATGCTTGAAATGGCCCTGACCCTGTTAGGAATTCTGTTCTTACCAGAGGTAAGAAATGTCAAAAAGGTCTTTCTTCTTAATTCTATTCTGCTAAATGGGCACCCCACCATGGAAACTCTATGAGGATGAGGGTCTAGGCCCAGACTCTAGGAACTAGTTAGATCCCGGATGAATCCCAGATAAGGAAAAGTACCATAGCTAGATACTAAGCATGGCAAATGTCCAGCATCTTCCTCAACACCCGGACCTGAGACAGAGGCCTGGAGGGCTTTTTCTTCAGCTAGCAGGACCCTTCTTTTCCAGATGACAGGTCCAGGCTGCTTAGATATGCTCAAGGCATGTTCTGAACATATTTACCTGAAGCTGTGGTCCCATCAGCTGTCCAGTGTTTAAATGACCAATCTAAAATTGGGAAGGGAGACCTGACTTATACTACCAGAAACATGTGCTTTTATAACACTGTTGACATACCAGTTTTCCTTTCTTTGTTTATGCAGATAAACCTAAATAAAAGGAAATGGGACCCATCTCAGCTTGCTAAAACCACTTACAACCCCTTACCCTCTATGTAAAAGTGATTTTTGTTCCATCCTCTCATCTGTACTGTACATATCCCCACTTCCCCTGTGTGTGTGTTTATGTGTGTGCTTCTTTAATTATCACAAAGGTTGTTATCTGTTGTCCCTTGCTGTGTCTGAGATTCTGAGATTCTTCTTGTCTTTTAATTCTTTAACTGGCTCAGAAAATGAATAAGATTAAGACCTAGACCTACATAACAACAAGGACATTATCAAACATAAGAGATATCTGCATACCTCAGATGGGCCAACTAAACTGATTAGTTCATTTCCATCCTCACCTCCATCCATTTATACTCATAGATCAGTGCATTGCTCAACTCTCATCACAGAAATTTCTTCTTAAAGTAGATGATAATAAGCACAGAAACCTACAACTGGACAATGAAAGAGAGTGTGGGACTTTGGAGAACTCAGTCTTAAGTAAAATGTCTTTATCAAACCATTCCCTTTAAGGCTCAGGAATCTATATGAAAAAAATTAGGAAGATTGTAAGAGGTAGAGATGATGAATGATTCCAAAGAAACACTATCCTCCAGACACAACAGGACTCATGCATATATAGACTCATAGAAATTATGAGAGTAAGCATAGGGCCTGTGTGGTTTAAGCTAGAGTCTCAGCACTGAGAGGGAGAAGTGGACACAGGGTCTCACCTCTAAACAAGAAGGTATTTACAGCTGCTATCTATTGGCAATGAAAAACCAGTTTTCTCTAATTCTAGTGCAGTGTCACTGGGTACATCAATTGCACTCCAGAGTCAGCCCCATTTCCAGGAATGATTGATTCTCTCTCTCTCTCTCTCTCTCTCTCTCTCTCTCTCTCTCTCTCTCTCTCTCACTCTCCCCCCTCCAACACACACACACACACACACACACACACACACACACACACACACACCTTCCATGGCTCACTTATCAGCTTTATTTCATGTGCCTGGATACTTCTTTGAGTGAAATTAAATTTTTGTAATGGTTGTGGTTATCTAAGTTTGACTGAAGTAGAGTGAGAAAGATGTGACTGACTTGTGGAGAAAAGACACATTACACCTGGGATTGTGACTCTAGATTTCTCTATAGATGGAACCCAGATGGAAAAAACAAACCTAAGATCCAGACATGTTGTGGCATATTTTCCCTGCAAGTTGGGAGGAGCTAAGGTGGGAGGCTTAAGGAGAGGATGAGGAGGAGTAAGGAGAGGAAGAGAAGAAGGAAGAGGAGGAGCTAGGAGAGAGGGCAGCAAAGTAGGAGGATGAAGAGCCACACAGGTATGGATACCAGTCCCAGGTAACAACTTATATTTAGGTTGGCTAACTGGGAAACACCTCTAATTGTATGGGCGTATTGTTATTGAGCATTACCAAGCATATAAAGCCTTTGTTTAATCTTTAAGCATTAGAGTCTCATTTTCTACCAGGCCTGCATGGATGGCGGGATGGTCTGGGCACAGCCCAGCTTTGTGAAAATTGGCAGAGCCATCTCTCACGCTGGCATCTTGTGAGTGGCAGGGCCAGTGTCTCTGATCACCTGAGCAGATGGCCTGAGCTAAGCAGCGGTGATAAGCCACCTCTGCTTGTGGCTGCAGGCCTAGGCCAGTCGGGAACATGGAGGCTGATTAAGAAAAGCCAGTTTGAATGCCAGCGATTTAAATAATTACTTCAACAGACAGGCTGAGCAGTTCATGAGGTCATTATTGCTTTGGGACATTCTTCAACCAGAATATAATTGGGACCCTATTAGTAGAGTTTTTAGGGTCAGAGTCTGGGACCCCACAGCTCTTAATAAGCCATATTCAGCCACACATCCTCAGTAGGTCAATTAGTCAAACAAATAATAGTTAAAAACTACAAGGGGAATTATTCAATAATGCCACATTGGAAAGAGAAATAAGAAGACCTAGTACACAGGTCGACTATTGTGTCTCTACCATGAGGTTTTTACCTAGTAGACCACAAAGTGAAGCAATTAAGTAGTCTTAGTATATGGTGCCATGCATCATCATTGCCTCGTCTTCAGTCTTTTGAGCAAAATGGTCAACAAGTTGATAGCAGTATACAAAATCTCTTTCAGAGAAATAAACTTTCCCTCTGCTGGAAACAGCCTTCAGATGTTTCTTTCTTCCAGCATGAGATTCCTGGATAAATTCCAACTACACATAGTCTATTATTTGAATAGTCTGATCAATGAAAGGAAGAAAACTTCCTCTGATCAATGAAAGGAAGAAAACTTCTTTCTATGGAAGAAATTATTAGCTTGAGGTTGAGGTTAAACTGACAGGGACATCTGCCCTCTTGACATTGTCTGATATCTAGAGTTTCTGAGAGCAACCGCATCTCACATAAAAAAATCTTAAGGAGAAACTTCTTTGAATTCAGGGTTTCAATAACATAATTTACACACATTACAATTACTTTGATAGAAGTAGTGTGTGAATTTGCCTCACTTGGTGTCTTAAACAAGCAGTGTGGTAAGATTCTTCCTTGAAGCAAGTGTTTATAAAGTGAGAATATATGAAGAAGACACATGAAAAGGAAGTCAGGAGTAAAAAAGAAAGGAGGAGAAATGGCAACAGCAATGTTAGCCTTAGTGGTGATGCTCAAACATTTACCATCACTTAAAAACACAAAAACTTTTGGGCTGAAGGAGAATACTTAGCCTTCATCAAAACTATCATGCATGTTGAGTGCTAGCCTATCATGTATTGGTTAGATCCCAATCACAGCATAAAACACTATTGTGGTGCATGCCAGTCATTCCAGTGTTCAGGAGCTGGAGGCAGGAAGAAGAGATGTTCAAAGCCATTCCTGGTGCATACAGCATCTGAAAGTAACTTGGCATACGTGTGATCTTGTCTCAAAGCTAAACCAAGCCAAATGAATCAAACTGATTAGAGAGCTGTCAAAATGCATGTAGAAACAACAGGTGTGGGAATTAAGAGACCCAAAAAGGAGGATCCGTGTAGATGTACTTTGGAAGAATCATTTATAATCATTAATTTAATTTTAAGTAGTATAAAAACCATTCTTTCCATCAGGTAGTTCGGTAATGATGAAAGTGTTTTTAGTTTGGATGGATACAGTGGCCACCAGCCCCTGCTGGCTACTGAGTACTAGAATCTAGCTATCATGACTGGGAGGTTGAGTATTAATTTTAATGAATTATAAGTGACTTTCAAATAGCCACTAAAAGCAATTACCTTGCTTAAGTGTACATGTGTTTTACTATTACATCTTTCATAAATAATTTTATAAATATTTTGAATTCACAAAATGTCCACATTCCTCAGCAAGCTAGCTTCTGGAATGAAGTGGTGGACTTACCCTCACCCATAGGAACGTCTTCTTCTTGTTCAATGGGGGAAGGAAGCAGAGGCTGCAAAGGTTCCATGTTGATGATGAGCTGTTTGTTCAAGGAGTGAAAGCTGCGACTCTGAGTAATGTTGACTCTAAAAACAGACAGAAGCCAAATAAATGTCGTGTCTGCTACAAAGGCTGGCCCCTCCTTCTCAGTGGCTACCTAAAATGAGAACTACCTCTGGACACATAAAGAGATTGATGCCATTAGTCAAAATGTCACGACAGTTTAGATACCAGGCTCTCCTTGTCATTAAATTTCTGACAAGAGTCTATAATGGCTATTCAACTCTGTAAAATAAACGTCCCCAGGTGTCATCAGATGAAGATATGCTGGGTGACAACATAAAATTTTTACATAGACACAGGAAACACACCACGAAGTCTGCTAGCATGGAATCAGACAGATAAAAAGGCAAGTGGCAGTATCTCAGAGTCGTTGGACCACCACCACAAATCCTGCTTGGACAGAGGACACAGATGATCTGCAACTGTGAGCTGTTTTCATGTTGTCAGATGTTTAGTGTTTAAGATTTCCATTTGTGCCCCCCTCCTCAGACAGCTATGAAACCCAGTTCTGGTTCTCCCTTGGAAAGGCATGTACACAGCAGGAGCTATGACAAGTACCAGATGACGAGGTACCTGTTGGTGTTTTATTAAAACTATGGATGGGCAGTTGGAAGTCCATTTTCACCGGTGTCAAATGTCTCTTCCTCGAAGCCTTCCCAGTTTGTTCCTTTTATTCCCCCCTTTTCACATACTGCTCTCTCTTCTTTCATAACTCATCACGTTCATTACTTTTTCAGTCAGCAATTTTTTGTACTAATCAGCCCCACTGTGATGAGAGTACTGGCCATTCTTAAGTGTCTCAGTGTCAGACTCTATATCATCTTATAGGCTTTTCAGGTCCTAATCTGAAGTAGACTGAGTACAATTTTAGCTTGATATAACCTGGAATTTCAGATTGCCAAGGATTTTTTCAGGCTGGTCATTTCTGTTAGGACTTTCACGGGAAGACAAAGAGTAGATGTCTATTAGCATCTTGAATTGGAAACTCACAGCTGACGCTGGCTCCATCGGAAAATTATTGGGACGTGCCTTGTGCCTTACCATAGAGCCATTTCTTCCTTTATCATTCTAGAAATGAATGTTGGAACTGATGATTATATATTACATGATGTGTTTGTTTTGATGATAGGTAGCTCTCCCATTAAGTAAATCACTTAAGTGATTAAGTCCAGAAGTAAAAATTTCACTTTTTTAAAAAAATATGAGACACGTATTATGAAATACATTCTGTGCCATCTATTTTTCTCTCAACAGTTTTCATTTGAAGATGATGAACATACTGATGATCCATTCATGACTGAATTGTACAACAACTGCTTGGTTCTGGGTCAGACTGCGGTTTCTAGGGTTGCCTTCCCAAGTATAAGTCTATTTTAGTACTAGATAAAAGTGGGACAATTTGGCCCCTATATACAGATTCATGCTGCTTTATTGTAGTAGAGGTCTATGGCTGATGGACATGCCTAGTGTTAGGTAGATGACTCTTGAGGGCACTACAAACCTCAAATTTTAAGTAACATGACAGAGGTCACAATTTTTCCAGTAACTACAAAACTCAGATAAACCCAAAAGAATTTTCTGCAAAATTCCAGAGCTCTAAGCCCTAGGATAACTTGATAACATGTGAGAAAGAGCTAAGAAAGTTAATGGGATAAATGGAGATCTCCCACCTATTTTTAAATATCTATGGTTTAAAATTAATGTTTTGTTTTAAATCTCATTTACTGAAAACATTTTCAGGAAAAAGAGACAAAAATATAATTTCTATTGCGGTGATACCTAAGAGGCAGGGCATCTGGATATGATTCAGTCATGAGAGCCCTCATGAATAGTCTAGAGTTATTATCAATGTACTCTGAGGGCCAGTGGGTTGGCTCAGTAGGCAAAAACGCTATACCTGATGGCCTGATTTTTTTTTTTTTAATCTCATGGCCCCATAGAGAATGGAAAAAACTGCTTCTTAAGTTGTGTCTCATATTGCAATATATCCCATAATGAGTGCACACTTGCACTTGCCTCCCACACTCTCTAAATGCATGAAAAACAAATAGAACTCCAGGGCAGTCTGTTTTTCCCCTCCTTCAGTGTCAGACAAGCAAGACATTTCTGCTTATGGGGAAATCATTGCAAGACATCATGTCTTTCAGTGTTTCAGTCATGGGCTTTCCATCCTCTACAACTGTGAAGAATAAAATTATGTTGTATACAAACTACCCAAATACAAATACCCAGAATGCTGTGGTATTTTGCTATAGAAACTTAAATACACTGTATCTTCTATTTCCTTTAGACTAAAAATTGTCTCCTTCTTCCTATTTAGAAAGGTTGCAAAGAAGAACACTGACAAACGTTCATTTGAAGCAAATGCTCATTGGCACAATGGCTAAAGATGAGTATATAATAGAACAAAATCTGAATGGCCAGTTCAATTTACATACTGCCTTATACACACTGCTCATCTTTTGGTTTTCACAGTGTGCCTATAAGTCAGGTAGCATAAATATTATATTTGTACTGATGAGAGAAATTGGGATTCAGTGATATCATATAACTTGATTAAAAGGAGTAATTTTCTCTCCCCTATAAAGGTCCTAGACTATCTGACAAAACCCTAGAACCAGGCATAGACTGTCTTCCTTCTAGTTGTTGATCGGAGGTGTGATCAATAACTCTGTGTGGGAAAGTTCATGAGACTCACAAAAAATATAGGTTAATACACTGCCCTCGGTTGTGTCCTAAAACTTGAACACAAGATCCCAGTGCAGCAGACAAACATACTTCAGATACAAGATTTGGAGGGATTGACTTGAAATTGACCTGGAAGCCTCCTCCCAGAAGACTAGCTGTCAAAGTATCAGAAGGGAAAAGGAAATGCCAAGGAGGAAAAAAAAAAAAAACCAATGGTCCTACAGCTTTAAAGCCTGTGAACAAGGAAAATAATCTAGTGAGATATTCCTAATTGGGCAACTCTAGCATTTTTATCTTAGGGGTACACAACTGTGTAATTATACTTAAGTATTGATTAACAGGAGGGAATTTATGTAAACCTAGCCAGCTACCCATGGCTAGTGATGTAACATATCCTAGATGAGAAACTATTATTACCATTTTCCTAAATGACATTTTATACCATTCCCAAATGGTATAATTTTCACCAGTTTTAAAAACAATTTTACCTACAGATAAGTATAGTTCTTACGCCTAATCAAAAACATTTACTTTTTTCCCCCCCATGAATCACACAGGAAGAGGGAAAGACAGCGGGATTCAAACTTGAGAAGAAGGGCACGGTTGTCCTCTGGAGGCGGACACCCAAGGCGTGCGCCGCTGCTGGCTTGCTTTACTTTTTTTTTTTTTTTTAATAGCAGGTGGTGTCTATTATAGTGATCAACAACTGGTCAAAATGCAGAAAACAATTTACCATGGTATGCCCAGCTCTAATTAGTACATCTACAATACAGCCTCAACACCTAAGGCATGGAGAAGATTGTAAAGGTGTCCCTGGAAAGATTGTAAGAGGCAGAAGATCTGAGTGCCTGCTGCAAGAAGATAGTGTCTTCCAGTCATTAATAGGAAGTTGTGTCTATAAAATCTCAGCAATATGATTGTCTGAGCAATCTGCATATGCATAGTATCAGCTGAAATGCCAGTGTGCATAAGGGAAATTTCACAAGGCCATACTTCTATATGAGAGATACTGGCAATCTATGGCTGCTGAAAGAGGGAGAATCAATTTTCTCTAGGGAGTTCCTCCAACAATGATAGGCTATCTAATACTAAATAGTCAGCCCCAAACACATGTACATACAAAGTAACATTAAATGAACTAAGAAAAACATATGCCCTGATATGTATGTGTGAGTATATATGTATAGATGTGTGTATGTATCTACAACACATAAATTTATGTAGATTTATACACACCAATATATATATACATATATACATATGTATATATATATATGCAAATGACAGAGTTGGGGGTCATGAAAGGAGTTGTAGTGGAGAGAGGAGCAAAAATGATTTAATATACTCAAGTATGAAATGTCCAAAAAGTAAAATTAAATAAAAACAAAAAGGTAAACCCAGGAGTCAAACCCTTGTCTAGGAGTTTTCTTTTCTGCTACACTTTTTACAATAGTCAATGTACAGCATAACAAAGGGATTTGTTTTCCAAGTAATTTTTCAAGGTTGAGGCAATACAAGAAGTTCTTACTGTGCCAAACACTTTACTGAGAATTGACAGGGTTCAAATTGATTTCACCTCTGTCCTTTCTTCTCATATCCTGAGGTGTTTTAGTCAATTCTGTGATGCTATAAGAAATTTGGAATGATTGTAGTGTACAAGTAAAATGAATTATTTAGATTACTGTCTAGATACTGGAAAAATCCTGAAAGCATTGTGTAGTCATTGTCTTAGCTCTTGGTAAAAGCCATATGTTGGCTTATCTCATGGCAGACAATGTGGAAAGACAAACTGGAGTGTTAAAAAAGGCAAATGTGAGGCAGCAGCATCCTAAGGAAAATTAACAAATTGGTTCTTACAGAAGAACTCAGTATCATCAAGAGATAGACTCCACCCATGAAGGCAGTGCCTCCATGATCCAAACATTTCATTTAGCCTTACTCTTAATTTTTTCACCTCCTCACAATTTCTCTATCAGAATCAAGGTTCTTGGTGGACACCACAAACCTTGTCATGAAGCAACTGATTCCTATGCCACTCTAGAACATGTGCTACGTTTCTACACATACAGATCTTGCCCAGTAACTGTCTGTACAAATGCCTACATGGTTTCACAAGCCACTACTGTTCAACTGTATCTGAATAAAACTATCGCTAAAAATTCTGCTGCAGGAGGAAGGTTTGTTGTGGCAAATTAAAGTAGGTTTTAACATTAGAATTTATGTGGACTTTAGTGTACTGATTTTTTCCATGATAGAAGCTTGTATTCAAAGATGAGCAAAGTGAAATTACAGAACCCGATAGTAAACTGATGACAGGTAAATGTAGGACATGAAAATGGTGACAAAACAGAATGAGTACAATGACATTTAAGACAGTCATTCACTACTCTGTAATCGGAGGAAGTAGTGTTGGCATATAATCCACATGGATTTCAATACAAATGTATCCTTTAGATTCTACCTTCCCATTTTTACAGTGTTCTGGTTTGAACCACAGGCCTTACAAGGCTGAGCAAGTGTACTCTATTGACCTAATGCCCAGATCCAGCTACTCTGTTCTAAATTAATGATAATAATGATAAAATTGCTCTTACATGTATGTGTATGCCACTTTATATCTTAAAATACTTTTTAAAAAGCCCCCAACAAGATTTAGAAGTATGTTAATGCAATATAAGAATCTCATTTCATAGATGGGTAAACCAATAAACTAGGAAATTCAGTGACTTACCCAAGGCCACAGAGCTGGCAGGCAATGTAGCAAAGATTAAAATCTATTCATTTGTGTATCAGAACATTCTTGTATCTTGCTGGTTCTGGGTGTTCTGTGTGTCCCCTGGTGGTGGATGCTATGCTCCGAGCTGCAGCCCTCCATCTGCTGTGGCCCTTGGCTAGGCTCAGGGATTCTTCCCCAGCAACCAGCCCAGGAGAGCTTTCCCCAGGATCTTCCCATGGCATCAATAAAGGCCAGTGAACTAACGTCAGAATGAGCTTCTCTTTCTGAAGGAAAGAATAATCCTAAAATATTCTCAGTCTGTTGGTTTCTGTCTCTTTATACATACACATTTTTTTTTTCAGAAGCAAGACTCTATTAGCCTGTCATTTTTTTTTTTTGAGGAGTCTCAGGTGTGAGGACAGATGATAAATTAATACCTTATCTTTGCCATTATAGACTAACATTTTTCCTGGAGTCCCCACAAAGTGTAACCTCATTGCTGCATTTTAATTTTTGATAGCTACATAAAAGAAGCATAGATATATATTAAAAGTAAGATAATGGTAGAAAAGAAACATGTTTTTCCATGTAATATGAATTCTAAGAAAGTAAAAATTACATGAAAGTGTCACAGACTACTACTTCTCTAACCAATGTGCTGCCTCGGAGAGGTTAAGGGCTTTCAGACTAGCATCTTGGACTCAAGGCATGTCTATGAAAATGATTAAATCTCATATCAGTTAAATAGAAGGAACAAGTTCATCCTTAAGTCTATTTCCTATCCAAAGTTTCCGATAAAGAGAAAATGGTATACTTTATCATCCTTGTCTTCATTTCTGCTATGCTAAACATTTACAGCTAATGAGAAGGAAAAGTGTTATAAATTGTCTTCTGATCTTTGAACAGTTTAGATATTGCCACACATCTAGATATTGCATCAAGGCACTTTCAATCAATAGCTCCTACACTCTCTTAACCCACAGGTTTCTCCTACTTTTTAAAGCTAGAGAGACAGCTTCTACAGATCTGCATATGAGAACTTCCCTTAGGACTACCCGAAAGCAGGGATGAATCATAAGCTGTATATATGTGCATCAGTTCTTCTGAAGAGCTTAGCTATACTCAGCTTTTTAGGAGACTGGTGGTATCAGGATGCCCTTGAATGTCTGTCTTAGCCTACATTCTGAGAGATCACAGTTATCTCCTTCTTATAACCCCTGAAATAAGGTAGAGTACCACTGAGCTCATCAAAGATTTGAAAATGGAGGAACCTCAGCAAATCTGAACATAAAAGAACATTTGGGTTCCAAAGTTGAAGAAGGAAGGGCAGGTGTGAATTATCGTGTGAGAAATTCCCTAAATAATTTAATTCATTAGAAGTGGAGGCCTTATGGGGCTAAAAAAGAACGTTTTGGGCGTAGGACGTGAAAGGGCAGTGGAAGGTAAAGGTGAATAAGAATTAAATAGAATGATATATATATATATATATATATATATATATATATATATATATATATATGTGTGTGTGTGTGTGTGTGTAAATGCTATAATAAAGGTCATTATGTCATATGATAACTTTAAAATAAAATTATAAAATAATTTAGATTATGATGATTTTATCTTAAAAGGTGTGGTGTTATGATGAGAGTGTTTGAACTTTGGGATATATATTTGTTTTTGTAGTTTGTAGTCATATAAAGTCAGTTTGGCAATGAAAAGACTTAATTCCTAAGAACAAATTATAGATTCTTATTTTAAAAAAGATATGCAAGACATAGGCAGGAGAATGAGAATTTTAAGGTTATCCTGGGTTGCAGAAGACCTTGTCTCAAGAACAATGTGTAATATGAATCTAAGAATAGTCATGCCTATCATTCTATGGTTTGACATTTGGACTATAGAGGCCATATAAGTGTTATAGAATTACCAAATGGAAAAGAAAACTGCCAAAAAGGACTGAAATAATCCTTCACTTCTCCATAAGGCCAAATAATTCAACCCTTTGATCAGGTACAGAGGCACCTCAAAGTATCTGAGGTAACTCATGGTTCTTTATAATATGAGAACACACACTCCTGATTGGAAACTTAGGAGCCTAATGAGATATGAAATGCATGAGGTTGTGTGTAGAACTGCATGCAGCACAGCCATGTGTGAGAAAGCTTCTGGTATACAAAAAAGACTAAAAGATTACTCAAATGATACAAACCCCTCAATCGTTTATATAATGTTGCCTTTTAGAACTGCTATCCCCTTTTGTTTCTCCACCCTCCTTCTTCCCTTGGAGCTCTATATCATTGGTTAGTAAATTTTCACTGCTTCACTATAACTGCACGCCTCTGGTCAATTCACTTCCCAGATACAGAAGAACCCAGAACACATCTTCAGCTGTATTCATGGTACCTCAAATCAATCAGCTGTTGAGTCATAAAGACTCTGAGAAGTAAGCCTGACCATATATGATGAGCAAGGTATGGTTAGGGTTGGTCTATGAGTGAAGTGTGACAGGGTGATGAAGCAGACAGAGCTAGCAGGAGCCATCCAATAGCATATGTCTTGCTTAGTTATGCAGCATTCTAACCCAATACCTATCTGCATACTATGTGATGTAGGAGGGATCCAAGTTGCCACAGCCCTGACAAATGTGAGGGAGATTTCTAGAAAAGTGAATCACTTGATTTCATGCTGCATGCTCCTATACATAGAGACATATGAGAGGTATCAAAAGTTAGGATAATAGTTATTTTTGTTGTTGTTGTTGAAGGATGAACCTAGAGCCTCATGTGTGGTAATCTGGCTTGTAAGTGCCTCTGTCTGTCAATGAAGCACCATCCCCACAAGCCAAAAGAGATCACCCTACTCACCTGTGCACCTCAGGAGGATCCCTCTGGATTTTGGAGCTTGCCTCTACAACCTCTTTAGCAACTTTACCACTATAAAATACACAAACACAATGTATGTAAGTAAGCACTCCAAATAACAGGGAAGGGTGTATACATGATCTCAAGGTGGCTTTAGGAGTCTATCATTTCCCCTCTTCCATGAGAAAAATGTATGTGGAGGTTGAGGGTGCCTGACAGGAGTATTACTTGGTGGAATGGGAAGAAGACTGAGAGGGTAATAGCACAATAACTATAAACAAAAATTCAAATGTAAATGAGTGCCCCACCCTGCCCCACCACTGCAATGGACCCATTGTTACCCACCTGTATCGAAATCTACTTCCTTTAAAAAATATCTTGCTGCTTGACACAGTCTTGATCTGACTGGATTTTGCATACCTTTAAGGAAAAGCATAGCAGAGGTGGTAGTGACATTGAAAAATTCAAAATTCAAGCAGGACATGCAAGTAGAACTGTGGTAATTACCCATTTTAATTTCTACAAAGAAATTAATTTTACATGATGACTAAGCTTGCACAATATGATCTGGAGGAGTTTCTCAAAAATAGAAATTTTATGTACATTATAATTTGACATGTTCACTGATCAATGCTGTTTTCTTTCATTGTTTGTGAGCCACTGGTCATAACCCACACATTTGATTTTATACTCTATTTCTAGGTCAGGCCTGCAAAAAGTTTCAGGCATGTTGATGAATAGAGGAAATTGTTCTCTCATTCATAATTGAGAGATATAAAGATTATATAAAATCATAGTCAAGTTTATTAGTGATGAAGACCCTTTGTAAGCTGAACCTATGTAAATGCTAGAAGAAAAAAACAGCTTTTTAGCCAGAAATGTAACTCTTTGTTTTACAAACAACTCATCATGTGCTACTTTATCAAGGGAAATGGGTCCATTACACCACAGCATGGATGCTAGCTTCTATGTGCCCTTGAAAAGACAGGTGACTGGGATACATAAGGATGAGAAGCTCAGCCTAGCACTGATTCAACCCTTACACATAAGCATGAACATGACTAATAATACTCTGGAAAGAACTCAAGATCATGGGCTGCCTCAGAGTAGAGTATAGGTCTCTATGCTTCTGAGTTTTATTCAATTACATAAAAAGAAATTAGAGAGAACTAGTGTTTCACATTTCAGAATGGTTTAAAATACTGATAATAAAAAAAAATTGCCCCAGAGCAGGCTCATGTATAGATAAAGAAGTATAGGCAATTAATGACAGCTGAGAGAAAATCAGTCTTTCCCAATGAATAATCTGCCTAGTGAGTTATCCAATACCAAGTGGTCAGCCCTAAAAAAGTATACACGTGTGTGCATATGTATATATGCACATCAGATTATATATTTAATCATATAAATTAATTGACAAGATGCCATGACTTTTGAATTTGAGAGAGTGGATGGGAAACAAGAGTTTGAAAGAAGAGTGAGACAAGACGATTTTATGTATATATTTAATATGTACATTATGTATATATAAAATTAAGAAAAATAAGACATACAAATCAGCTTCAGCACTATAGCTTCATGGTGCAGGGAGAAAAACATGCTGCTTCCCAAATCAAACAAGAAACTGGCATTCCTACTTTCAGAGCAAGCTCACAGCCCTGACTAGCCTCCAATCGAGTTTCTGACTTAAATCTTATAGGATTTCTCAGGTGGATGGGTCAGAGGTATAAAGAAATCCCACTGTGTAACTGTAGACAACTTGGAAGGCCATAATTAGGATCTATCTAGAGAAACAGAATATTGAAGAAAACAGATACTTGAGATAAACTGAGAATGGGGACCAAGCACAGATTAGAAAATTATAATTTTGCTCAGCATAGTACTAGGGTAAGGTAAAGCTCAGAAGAGTTATGGAGAACAGGAGGGGCAGACATCAAAAGGCCACAGGGTGCAGATGGCCTATAGCCTGGCTCTGGCAGGGAGACTTATAATGAGAGACCTACTCATAGTGGCCAGGAGCAGTGCTCCTCAACTGAGAACAATGTTGGCATCAAATAACTTGCAGCCTGATGACAGAAAGTAGATCAACATCTAGAATCACATTTCTGCTATTCACTGCTGTGGAACAGAACTAAAAGATACAAATCTGTACTCACTACTTATAACTGCATCCCTTCAACAGGATGTTTAATGGTAAGGAGATTTTGTAAGAATGAAAGCAGTGCTCTGAGATCTTAGTACTTTCCATACTTTCAATGCAATTGGAAGATAGACTTCCATTAGGACATTACCTGTCAATTCGACATAACCTAGAATAACCTGGAAGGAGTATTAGTGAGAAATTCTCTAGATATGAGTGGTTTGTGGTCATGCCTGTGTGGGACTGTCTTTTTTATTGATATATGAAGACACAGCCCACTGTGGGTGACACAGAAGTGGTGCCCAAGAAATGGTTCCTGAACAGATAAAGTAAAAGCAGCATAAGTAAGCAGAGGAGAGACTAAGAGAGGGCTCTGTAATATAAAGAAAGATTTCTCTGATAGACAATGAATATTTGCCTAATATGAACACATTAACAGCACAGGCAATAAGGCAGAAGTCTGCAGAGGAGGTGGGACTCCCAGAAACTCAAACCCTGGCAGTATCTTAGGTAAGGAGACAGCAACACCCACCCCAACACAGGGAGTAACTGGGACCCACTAGGACACAGGAATTTACTCCTGGCCAGAGGCACTGATTCCTTCAGGTCTGCGCCTGGGCACTGAGCAGATCTTGGGCTTCAGCTCTGCACCCAATCCCACAAAACCCAGAGGAGGTGCGGCTCCCAGGAGCTCTAACCTAAGAAGTGAGTTAGGCTTTAAGTAGAAGCAAGAGAGTAGTGGGCTTGATTATTGCTGGTATAACAGCTTTAATTCCATTAATTGCTAGCACCACTGCTTCTGCAATAGCATTGACACAAGGAGTTAAGACAACTATTTTTGTTAACCATCTAACAAAAAAAATGTTACTAATGTATTGAGTATACAAAAGGATTTATATAGGTATCTGGAACAAAGGATGATGCTCTATAACCTATTCAAATTATCTGAAGGAGGTTCAGGGTTCAAGAGTTAGGAGTTATCCCAAGTGTCATGACAAATATCATTGGAGTAGTGTTACTTCTAAAATTTACAATGATTGTCATTGCAATTAGAAAAAAGTTTAAAGACACCCGCAGGGTATTTGGCATAATCCTAACACCTCTCTGGGTGTGTTAACTTTGCATAGTGAGATTATGAATTTAAAAAAATGCTGCTCTGTTGACTTTTGATGCTGCAGATAATGCCGATAAAATTGTCCATGGTCTGAGGTCAATATTTCTATTTTAGTAAAACCTCAGGAATGGCATAAATAGCTTGATCAGGCTAGCCCTTTTTGTCCTGGGAATACTTTTATTCCTGCTCATCATGTTAAAGCTTGTCTCTAACTACATAAACAGGCTGGCAGCCAAAATACATGATTTGAAACTGATAATGAACCCCCAGACAGAGTTATTAATTTAGCAGGCTGGCAAGCCAAGGACAGGCAAAATTCTGCACAGAGCCTTGCCAACCTAAGACAGAAGTACATTGCTTATGATAACACATATTTCACGATGGGTAAGAAAGGCTTTCTTGTCAGAACAGCCTAAGACAGTCTCAGTCTGGTTTATGCAATAAAAAGGGAGAGATGTGGAGTGCTTTTGAGGCTGCCTGGCAGGAATCTGTCATTGGCCAAGGACAAGGAAATAGGGTGCTTGGAAGGAATCTGACATAAGCCAAGGACAAGGAACGAGACTGCAGACAGGAATCTGACACTAGGCTGGAACAAATAAGTAATTTCAGGCAGAAATATAAATCCTAGGCTAGAACAAAGAAGAAATTTCAGGCAGGAATCCAAATCTTAGGCTAGAACAAAGAAGTAATTATAGGCAGAAATCTAAATCTTAAGCTAGAACAAAGAAGTAGGCTTCAGGCATGAAAATGACTTTGGACTAAGACAGGGAAGTATGCTCAGATATTTTGATCATCCTGATAAGCCTTTAGAAATAGTGATCACAGGAGTGATCACAGGACTCTGATCATGTTCTTTGATTATCTGGGTTTATTGTCTTTCTTGTTCCTGGACTATTTGCATCTATTATGTTGCTAGTTCCTCAACCTAGAACTGACCTTAATACTTGCATGTAATTTAAACAGTATAAAGGCAAAAAAGGAGGAGGATGGATGGGATAGGGGATTAATAGGTAGGGGGGATGGGGAAGGGAGATGGCATCTGAAATGTGAATAAGTAAAATATTGAATAAAAAAAAAAAAAGAACAGCCCAGATGGAATATAGTAAGTGATAACTCAGGGTTATTGATAAGAAATAATAACATAGATGGTAGATACCTGTGCAGTTCTTTTACTGTTTAAGGCTTATTGTAAATATAAAGGTTGTGTGTCAAAGGTGGGGCTGAAACCCTGGATTGGGATCAAAAATTTCAACAACAAGGCATTTTCAGAATTTTAAGATCTTTGAGGGCAGGGAGTTTGAGGGAGCTAGGAAGGAGACAAGAAAGGGTAGGGGTGAGAGTATTCAGAATCCATTGTATTTGCGCATGAAATTGTTAAAGAGAAATTTTAATGACTTTTAAATGAATCTATAACCTCAATGACAGTAGTAATTGACCAATTTTGAATTGATTTTTGTACTAGGTGAGAAACCAGGGTCTAGTTTTGTTTTTTGACACATGAATGTCTATTTTTCTCACCATCAATTGCTGAGTAGACTGTATCTTCTCCACTGTTTTTTATTTTTTATTCTTTACAGTGTCAAAAATTATGTAGCTGTAAATACATTGGTTTATTCCTATTCTATGCAATTGATCTACATGTTTGTTTTCATAGTGATGGGCTTTCGTCAATAGTCAGCATCCAATAAATGATGCTAGTATTGATTATTCTAATTCTTGTTGATATTTTGTGATCAGGGCATAGGAAACATTATTATGGTCCTGAGGAATCTGCCCTAGGGTAGAACTCTCCGATTCTGTACAGCCGTGGTAGGTCACAAACTTGGAGCGGAAAAAGAAATGTCTCCAGAAAGTATATTTTAATACTGTGCCTTCATTTTCTACCAAAAATGTGTTTAGATGGTAAAAAAGAACACCTTATTTTGTTGGCCATTTTCTTGGCTAACACTGCTGAAAATTTACATTTGTCTTCCTTAGGGTTAAACTCCAAGAAGACATTGGTCTGATATATATTTTTTTCATGTTCATGTTAGGAGTGAGAACCTGTGTGACCCCAGCTTTATCCATTCTGGGGTCTGGCTACAAGGAAAAGCAGACATTTTCACTGGTTATGGTGTATACACCGTTAGTCCCAGCACTTGGGCGGCAAGGGGTGGGACTAACTCTAGTCTGAGGCCAGTCTGGTCTATTTAGTAAATTCTAGTCATTGCACAGACACACATATCTATAGAAAATTTAGGCTGTGTTTGGAAGTTCAGATATGGATCATGATGACTTCTGGGGCAGGGAAGAGGCATATCTAGACCACAACTTTCTGTCCAGCTCTCTCTTCAGTGAGTCAAAACCTCAAAGATTGTTAATCAGCTCAACAAACACTCAAATCCTCAAAGATACAGAATCTCTTCCAAGGCTACATAGTGAAACCCTGACTTGGTGAGGGCAAGGTGGGAAGGTTTTTCTTCAGCTTGGTTCTTGGGCAAAATTACTCAATGCTCTTCATCCCTTGGTCTTTACTGGCATTTTACTTCTGGGGGTTTTAAAGAATCATGGTCCACTGGCTCAAATCATGTTTTGAAACAAAGTAAAAGTAAAATAAACTTGTGAATGAGCAAAACTAAAAAAAAAAGGCAGAAGTCTATTAGTTCAAATGAGCCCACCTTGTTGTTGTGCATAACTGGTAGTTTTCAATTTAAAAAAATAATTTAAAACTAAATTAGAAATGTATCTATCACATTGTAAACTAATTTTAAATTAAGCAAATACCTAAGCATTAAAATCACTGAAACCATTAGAAGAAAACATAGGCACTATCCTACATAATGTATGTATAAGAAAGGACTTTCTGAATAGGACTCTATTACCCCAGGAATTAGGCCAACAATTGAAAATGAAACTTCATAAAATAAAAGCTACTCATAGCTAAAGAAACAATCAACTAGCTCAAAGGGAAGCCCACAATGGGAGAGGATCTTTCGAAGTTATGCATCTGACAGTGGAATAACACTTAGAATATATTAAAAAATCAAAAACAGGGCCCCAAAAACAAAACTAAACACATACAAAGAAACAAATTAAAATGACCCATTAGAAATGAGTCCAGGATTTGAATACAGAGTCCTCAAAAGAAGAAAAAAAAAGACTAAAAAATATCTTTAAAAAGGTTTATCATCCTAGCAATTAAGGAAATGCAAATTAAAAGGACGTTGACATTTCATATCACCTCTATCAGAACGGCAAAGATCAACAAAAGACAACAAATGCCAGTAGGGAAAAGGAGACATTCATTTACAGCTAGTGGGATTACAAACTGGTATAGCTATTACGAAAATCAGTGTGTAGAATTTTCAGAGAGCTAAAAATAATTCTACCATATGATCCAGCTATATCATTCCTTAGCATATGCCCCCAAAATTCAATGTCCTACTTCAGAGATATTTGTTCAGCCATGTTCATTGTTCCTCTATTGTAGTAGCTAGAAATGGAAGCAATCCTTCAACTAATGAATGAACAGTGAAAACCCCAACACATACACACTATGGGATACCATTTAGTTACAAAGATAAGGAAATCATGAAGTTTGCAGGTAAATGGATGAAACTAGAAATACTCATATTAAGTGAGGGGAGCAGACCCATAAAGACAAATGTTACATGTTCTCTTTCATCGGAGGTTCTAGCTCTAAATTTTCAGATGTGTATACATTTCCTGGAGTAAGTGCATAGCGTAAATCAGGAAAGTAAAAACAGACCATGGCTGCAGTGAGGAGGTGTTGGGAAGTAATAAGCATAGCAGGGTACAAGTGAACGTTATTTGAGAAAATGGGAAAAATAAGGATGGTGCTCTAATTATGAGGGAGAGAGAGATAGATACAGGAGAGAAGAGGGTAAAATAGCAGTAAGGATATTTGAAAAAATTATCAGGAACCATCCTACTATCTACCTTAAAAACTCTGTAATACTCATTAGTGTATTACATTAGTCTATTAGTGTATACATGTATACATACATGTATAGTAAAAATGAAAATTTTCTCACCTAAGCTGACAATGTTCCCTCCTAGAGTTAAAGCCTACATATCAAAATCTCCAAGATGAGGCATGTGAAGCTCTCTTTTGAGTTGTTGGTCAGGATTGTCCAAGAGACTCCCCATATGTTACAGACTCCTGCTATTGTCCTTGGTTGCCCCTCAGAAGTAGAAGTTAAGTTCCTACTTCTTAAAATATTATGCCCTTCAGATGAAGTATCGAGAGGACCCTGAGCCAGAATAGACCTGAATGCTTTCTCACTGAGGCCTAGCTTTCATGGTACCAAAGATGGCATGCAAGTTTTCAATGGAGCACACATCTGTCTCCACAGTGGCTGCATGAGGTTGCACTCCCACTAAGACTGATTAAGGGTTATTCTTACTCTATATCCTCTCTAGAATTTTTTGTCTTTGTTTTTGTGATCTTAGCCATTCTGACAGGGGTGAGATGAAATACCAAAGTAGTTTTCATTTTCATTTTTCTACAGGTTATGGATGTTTGAGCACTTAATTCTTAGCTCGTCTATGACCATATAAGGCTTCCAGTGACAGGACTGGGACACCAACCTAGCCATAAAATCTTTAATCTACAATCTATCATGAGTACAATATGTGCTGGAGCAGTGGTAGATCAGAGCTTGGAGAAATGGCCAACAAATGTCTAGTCTAACTTAAAGACTAGGCCACAAGAGGTAGCCCATGTTCCTACTGTCTTGATGGCCATGAATCAGAAGCTAGAAGGCCCTGATATAAAGGGTAGCACAACTGTCATCAGAGAGATTTCTTCCAACATCTGAGGGGAGCAGATGCACATACCCACAGCCAAATATTAGGTGTAGCTCAGAAGAGTGGGAGGAAGAACTGTAGAAGCCAGAGGGGTTAACGACACCAGAAGAACATGGGGCACAGAATTAGGAGTCATCAGGGTTCACATAGGTCTGAAGCAGCAATCACAGAGCTGGAATGGATCTCTACTAGGTTCTCTGCATACATGTGGAGTTTTAGCTTAGAGTGTTTGTGTGACTCCTATCAGTGAGAGTGGGGTGTCTTTCTGACTCTTGCCTGCTTTTAGGACCCTTTTTCTCCTACTGGGTTGTCTCATCCAAACTTAATGAGGCTTTGTGCTTTGGATTCTTTCATCATGTTATATGCAGTGTTCAGTTACTATTCCCGGAAGGCTTGTTCTTTGATGAAGGAAAATTGTGGTTTAGTCAATCTGATAGAGAAGGAAGGGGTGAAGACTGGGAGGAATGAAGGAAGGGAAGGCTGTAGAAGGGCTGTAGTATATGAGAGAAAAATACATTATTTAAAAAGAAGAAAAAAGTTTTCTTAGTCTTTGAATTTTTCTTTTGAGCCTTCTTTGTTTGGTTTGGTAGCACAGTTTTAATTGGGTTGTTCATTTTCTTTCATTTATTTTTGCAGTTCTTTGGATGTTCTAGACACTAATACTCTATCAGATGTATGTGTGGTAAATAATTATGTCCCTCATTTAAATGTGATCTCCTATTGCATTTAAATAGAATTTACAGAAATATATTACAAAATAAATATGTAGTCAATGGCGAGGCATAAAGGGGTCCATCAGTACTTTATAAATCTATAATCAAAAAAACACAAGAGTCTTACTTATAAAAGGCTTGGTTTTCTACCCCACATTTCCATAAATGTTTGCAGGCAGCTGGTGTTGAAGTATGGAATGCCAAAACAGCGTTTTTCTATTAAAAAAATAACAAGAAATGGTATGTTAAACACAGTTTATATTACTTATGCTTGTCATTAGGTATTTGTATTGTACTACATTTTTTATTGTACATGGGTGTACAATAATGCCTTATGCATATGGGTCTCTATACATTCCTGCATGGAGGCAAGAGATTGATGTTGGGTGTCTTTCTTTACCACTCTTTAACTTATTTTTTGTGACAGTTTCTTACTGAACCTGGCATGCACCATTCTAGAGTAGCAGGCCAGCAAACTCTAGGGATAGCTTTCCTTCACACACAGCTGCGGGCAAGGGTTGTATGTGGGAACTGGGGACCCAAACTAAATCACTGTGGTTGCACAGTAAGCACTTTACTCACTGAGCCTTCTCTCTAGAAACCCCTCCAATATTATTAAGTTCATTAAAGCTGAAATGGTATGGTTTTTTTTTCTTACTCGTCAGATATCACTAATCTATTGAAATGCAATAAAAAGCTGACTGAGTCATAATTCCTTTCCAGTACTCCAGGTATCATCCACCTCTCTATCAATTTTTGATCAATTTGAAAATTACTACACTGGAAGAACATTCGAGTCAAATGTCAAAGGTCAAGAAAATCAGCAACCTTCAGGTCTAGCTTTAAGGTTCAATATTTTGGTAATAGCCTGCCACCAAGTCGACACCCTGGTAAACCCAAAACTATTGGGGAATAACCACTTGGGATTATATAATGTTGTCATAACACTTTATCTAGTGTTGATTTATGTCTAGTTTTATAAGTATTTTTCTTTTGTTTCATTTATCCATAACTTAGACAATGACATAGAATTTATGTTTTATATTTAATGAATAAAATTAGCTCTATCCAGTTAACATTGCTCACTTACTTTATTTTTATGGTGGATTGCCAGGAAATTCTCTAGCTCTATGCTGTTTTCTGCAAATAGCTTCCATTATCCCCACTCTTCAAAGTCACTCTCTTTGGGATCCACCATACTAAAAGCAATTTGATTCTTGGATCTCTCTTAAGCACATACATACTTGCACATGCACACACAACTAATTAGAAAATCAGTATCTGACCTCTTTCTGGGAGCCAATAACATAAAATGTCTTCCCTTCAAACTTCAATTTGCAGACTTCTGACCTAAGAAAAGAAAGTCTCTGTGTGAAAAGACAAAAAACTTTACAGCTAAACAAGATTCCTGACTTTTCCTTATAAATGTCTGTCTCACAAATGCCAAGAAAACTACAATGAATTTAAAAAAATATATTTGTTATCATCAGTGATGGTCTGTTGAGAATGGAAGTCAGTTATGTAGCAATTTTCTTCCCAAGAGTTGATGCACTGCAAACTCAGAATTATTTTATTTTTATACAATTAGGATACATCTTTCATTTAAGAGGTTCTGTTTATTAAGAGGTAATGTTTATTTCTAAACATTAGCAACTGAAAAATCAATTGGTGAGCACATTTTGCAAAGTAAAAAGGATGTTAGTAGGATAATATTCAAAGTATCTATTTTTTTCCATTACTCTTCAACCACCTTTAGGAAGAACATATACCACATCACAGATTTTCAAAAGAATCATTCCTGTCCACATTGAAATTCTTAAAAACTGTATGGTCAAAGACAACTTTGATTTTTATTTTAAAAGGCTATTTGATGTAAACCTGCTTTGAATATAGATCCATGGTCATTTCCTTGATGAGTGAAAAGAAAAAATTTAAATATCCCTTTTATTTAATTTTTAGAATAGTTGTATTGCATGTATATTTTTTCCCATGAGAAAATAAACAGTGATACTTCATCTGTTTCAATGTAGGGAGAGAAATTTGAAATGATAACAAAGGTGGATTTAAAAAAACACACACAACTATGATTTACATGAGAAGAAATTTTGATTTAGCAAGAGATGCATAGTTATAACAAATAAATATGTTTAAGAAGAAGCCAGGAAGGATGGGATCCACATGAATACAATACCAGTAACATAGGCAACCTGAAGAAATGAAAATAGAACCAAATACTCCAGAGACTATTCACCTCAGGGTGTCAAATGACCACTCCACAAAATGATGTTCAAGTGCAAAAGACATGATATCAATCTGCATTTAGGTGCAGCAGCTTCTAATCAAAACATTCCAGTTCTCAAGTAATTTTGAAAACCTGAGTATATATTATCCTCCAAGACTTTTGCAGTCCTGGGATGGAATGAGGGCAATCTTCAAGTTACCCATGCTTTCCAAACTAAGTTGGAATATCTATGATATCTACCCTGGAATTGACTGAAGTAAACACATTGGAGATTCTTTGTCAGATGCTGAAAATCTAGAGAAGAAAACCAAATAGTAACATCATATAACAATTTATAGTTATCAAATTATAGATTTTTCCAAAGCATTCTTATAAACATTGCATTTGTTTCTCCTTCAAATGCTTCACCCTTTCTAAGACAATCATATACAACCAATATCCATTCCATGGATGAATACATTCCATGGATGAATCAGTGAACTTAAGGGTGAGTTCTGATATTTCCAACTGTGGAAGAAGAGAACAAATGGGTACAAAGGAGGATTGAAAGTATGATGGACTAAAAAAAATCAATGATACAATAGAAACAGATGTAAAAAAGTGGGGTCTTAGACAGATGCACCTAGCACTTAAGAAGAATAGAATGCATAGAAATAGATACTTATCTAGGACTAATTGTCTATGCTGGGTCTTTCGTTGTTCCATATCAATTTGAGGATTTTTTTCTATTTATGTGAAAGACGAGATGAGGATGTTGATTGGGATTGCAGTGACTCAGTAAATTGTTTTTGGTAGGAAGGTCTTTTTTCACAATGTTAATTCTACCAAGCTATAAGCTTGGGAAATCTGTAAATTCTAGTATGTTCCTTATTCTCTTTCTTCACACATTTAAAGTTTTCATTGTAAAGTTTTTTCACCTGGTTGATTATGTATATTCTAAATACTTTATTTTATTTGAGAAATTATTAAGAGCAGTGTGTTCATGATCTCTTTCTCAGCATTCTTGTTACTGGTATGTACAAAGACTGGCGAATTTTGTAAGTCAATTATATATCTTAATACTTTGCTGAAATTAGTGATAGTTTCTACAAATTTTGGGACCATCGGGCATAAAATAATATAATCTTCAATTGGGAATAATTTGACTTAGTATTTTTCTATTTATATCCCTTTCCTTTCTTCTCTTGCCTTATTGCTCTGGCTAATGCTTCAATCACATTATGGATGAGGAGTAGTGATAGTGGGCAGTCCTCTTGCATTCCTGATTTTAATGGGGTTGATTAATGGTTTTATTTATTTAGGATGATGTTGGCCATAGGTTTGTCATACATAACTTTTATTATTTTGGAATATGTTTCCTATATTCCTACTTGTTCTAGGGCTTTTATTATGAAGGCATGTTGAATCTTATCAAAGTATTTTTTCTTTTTTTGCTTTTATTGAGATGATCATATGATTCTTGTATTCTTTGTCCATTTATTTGGTTTATTACATTTATTTCTTATATATGTTGAACTCGTGTCACTGGAATAAGACCAACTTGATCATGAGAAATGCTCCCTTTGATACATGCCTGCATTCAATTATTCAATTTGTAAGTATTTTATTGGGGGTTTTTGAATCTATGTTTTTCAGTGATACTGGCACACACACACACACACACACGAGAGTGAACATATGTAGTTACCTGTTTTTGCTATTTGAGTAATAAGAGCTTTATAGGAGGGGTTTGGAAATATTTTATGTTTCTATTTTTGGAATAATTTAAGGACTATTGGTTATAGACCTTCTTTGGAAGCCTATTAGAATTCTGCTTTTTCCTTCACAGGTCATAAATATACAAATCATGAAGCAACCAGATAAATGGTTGCTACTTGTTTTCCTTTCATTTTTATTGGTATGAAAAATACTCTGATCAAAAGGAACTTAAGGCATGAACCTGGAGGCAGAAACTAAAGCAGAAAAAACAGGCATGCTGCTTCCTTGTCTACTCTTCTGGTTTGCTCAGTTATGTTTCTTATATAGTTCCAGTCCATCATTCAGAGATGGCACCACTAAGAATAAGCTGGTCCCTTCTACATTGGTTAATAATCAAGAAAAATGCCCCCATAGACATGATCAGAGGACAATTTGAGACAAAAAATTCCTCAAGTCATTTTTTTCTTTTTGTGTATGTCTAAAATTTTGGGTCAAGTGACAAAAGCTATGTAGTAGAATCTACCCTTGGTTAACTTGACAACAAACATATTATTATTATTGTTAAGCAATAACTGTTTTTCTTTTTTTTTTTTTACTTTGTGCACAATATCTCATGTTCACATCACAATATAAAACACAATCCCACTTTTAATAAAATAAACCCATATGGTCTTTAAAAATTGCAGTAGTTTAAAAGTCAGCATTCTCTTCATAAATCCAGTAATTTTACTGTTGGTTTCTGTAAAATCCAAAATATGTCATGGTATAATAATATTTCTTAAAAAATAAAACCACTCAGGGCACAGGGACAATCATATCAAATCAAAACCAAACTGAAAATAGCTCACTGTCCAATGTCAGGGATGCACTCACTATCTTTTGGCTCCAAAGGACTTAAACAACTCCATCATTGCAACTTCATCATCAACAGTACCCCGAAGGCTCGGCATGCCCCACTCTACAGTACCACTGCTCATGGGTGCTCATCCCATGGTCTACAGCTGAGACTACATCTACATTAGTAGCTTCCTAGATTCTCTCCAGGAACCCTGGTCCTATCATGAGCCTCCAATTTTCAACTTTTTTTCTATGACATTTTTAATCCTGGGGTTTCTACTGCAACTGAGGCTGTATCATCACAAATGGCTACTCCTAGATGTTCTTCAGGGACTTTGAACCTGCCCTATTGTGTCAAGCCTCAGCTGTTCTTCATGACATTTTCATGACATTAAAAACAGTATGATTTTGGAGACTCTTACATATTACCATGTTTGGGCTTTCAGGATGAGATGGAGTTTTGATTCTCTCTGGACCACAGCGTCTGTGTGCTGATCCTAAGAAAATATTTCCCAGAAGATTTCACCTCAGTGATGGTGGTCTTATTAATAACAAATGATTTTTCTGTCCCAGATAACATTATTAATTGTTCCACTAAAGCAAACAAGGTTTCTCTTTTACAGAGTATCACACAAACAACTCTGATAAAACCTTTTCTTCCTTCAAAAACTTCACAAGCCAAGCCCTCATTGTTTACATTGCTTTCAGAATTATTTTCCAATTTTCCACAGAATAGCCCATTAAGCTTTAAACACTCAATCTCTTTTGTGGCCGAAAGCTCCAAAATCTTGAAACAATCTTCTCTGAAAACCATCATGTTCAGGTGTGTCACAGCAAGATCCTACTTCTGGTACCAATATTTTTAAAATATGGTATGCTTCTTTTGAGGTAGGAACTGAAGGACATTGCTTGTCCCAATGGCTTGTTCTGCTACCTTTTTTATGAAGCCCAAGCACGCCTGCTCAGGGATACTACAAACCAGAGTGGGCATGGGCCATGTTACATCAATTAGCTATCAAGAAAATGACCCACAGATATGCTTGTGGTTTAATGAAGTTTTTATTGATGAAGTTCCTTAATTGAGAGTCACTCTTCTCAGGTATGCCTAGGATTTCTGTCTAGTTGACAAAAGCTAACAAGCACACTAGATACTTTTCTAAGTTGTATCAAGTTGACATTTAAAGCTAACTAGGAAACTACCTGACAGTTTTAGAAGGAAAAATAATGCTAAAGAAAAAGAGGAAGACGATTAAGAAAAAGATAAGTCTTTTTTTTTTTTTTTTTTTTTTTTTTTTTTTTTTTTTTGAAGGATGTACTTACCATTTTCTCAAATGGATTCTTTTATTTCCCTGGAATACGACAAAACCGGCAGCAGTGAATCCTAAAAATGCCGTAGCACCTCTTGAATCCTGAAGAAATAAAAATAAAGAAGTATTTGGATTGAGAAGTATAATGATAAATGACATGCTCTTTGTCCTTCATCTTGGGCTAATTTGAATCAAGGCCAGCAACTAATTTAAGCCACAAATGAAATGTTTAAGATGGAATCCCAAAGAACATGACTTCTAAACTCTGGACAAATCTAGGGTGATGTATTGTTTCTCTTCCAGAAATCAATATCTTACCCTAGCAGGAACTCTCTAGTGTCCAGAGTTCTTGAGTTGCCTGTGCTCTGCATCTTCTGTGTACTGCCAGCAAACTGCTGTTTGGTTGCCATTAGCCCTCTAATACAATGAAACCAATGCCTTGAGCATTTTGTTCACCCGATTCAACCATATGCAGAATATCCATATAAAAATAACCAGAAAAAGCCTACTTATCTCCTGACTAAACCTGAAATTCTAAGCAACTCGTGGATAACGTAAGGTCAAAACATAACAGAAAAATCCAGTCATTTTCCAAACAAGAAAATAAACAGAGGTAATTACACTTCTGGAAAGAATTCATGCCACTAAAAGAAATAAACATATTTATATCATTACAAGATGCATCTGAAAAATATCGTAAAACAATTGTAGAGGCAGAAAAAGATGATGCATGTGTCAATACAGACAAGTAGAAGCACCCTCGCACAGCAGAGTCACTTGGCAGCCTCACCTCCATGCTCACAGTGCCTGAGGTAATCGGAGTGGGGTAAGATCTGGGAAAGCAGGTATTTATGAAGTTCCCAGGTGCTTATGATGAGCAGACTAAGCGGAATACTATAGATCTAGAACTTAGCAAACAAGCTGTCTTGGTCTTGGAAAATGCATATGCTCAAAGAGTAACTCCAAAACTTAATTTTTCATATCTTGATTGACATAAACTCTTAGTATAGAATTAGTGCTATTATTTGGTTGATCCATAGTTAAAGTTCACAGAAGGAAATATCGATTACATGAATATTTTTTAAGAATATGGACAAAACACTACCTTATAAAATTGATGCAAGATAGCTAAATTGGCAAAGTACCATCCTCGTATAAAGACCTGATTAAAATCCACACTTAAAATTATCTAGACATAACAATTTGTACCTGTAACCCTAGCCTTGGTTATGGAATGAAGGATTATTTAAGAATATCAGCCTAGCTGGGTACTGATCCCAAGATCGCATGTTTTCCCTTTTGTCAAAGCCTGTCCCGCTAAGGCTGGCTCTGCCTGCCTCTCTGGAGCTCTCTCCACCCCGCGGCTGGCTGCTGCCAAACCTGCTCAGCTCTCCCAAATTTTCCCTGCTCGCTAGCTGGGATGCACTCTTGCAAACCCATGCTCTGCCGCAGTTAGCTTTTCTCTGGAGCTCAGCTGAATTACTGTGAGAAGGAAGACACCAGACAATCTTAGCATCAACACATAACACAATTGCTGGGCGCAGAACCTAGCATCCTAAACTCATCAACTATTCTATGTTAGAAATTCTCCGGTGGCAGATGTGCAACCCCCACCCGAACTAACAGCCTCCAGCCTTCTACAGTGTGTCTGTCTTGCTCCCTCAGTCCAAAAGCAAGTTTCTCTCTCCTGCATTCCCTCATCCCCTCCGGACCGAAAGTCCCGCCTCCTCCTTGCCCAGTGATTGGCTTCTTTTTCACCTTTACTTAATCAATTAGGGTAACTTTCCACTACATCTTTCTTTCTCTTCTTTTCTCCCTCTCCTCCTCTCCTCTCCTCTCCTCTCCTCTCCCCTCCCCTCCCCTCCCCTCCCCTCCCCTCCCCTCCCCTCTCCTCCCCTCCCCTCCCCTCCCCTCCTCCTCCTCCTCCTCCCCCTCCTCCCCTCCCCCCTCCCCCTCCCCCTCCCCCTCCCCTCCCCTCCCCTCTCCCCTCCCCTCCCCTCCCCCCTCCCCTCCCCTCCCCTCCCCTCTCCTCTCCTCTCCCTGTCTTCCTCCCCTCCCCTCTCTTCCTCTTCCTCTCTCTCTCTCTCTCTCTCTCTCTCTCTCTCTCTGTCTCTTTCAGATTCTAACATCCTTTTCTTTTGTTGTATACATTTAGTGTTTTGATTATTATTTGTCATGGGAAATTTATTTTCTAGTGCTGTCTATTTTGGTGTTCTGGATGCTTCTTGTATATTGATAGGAATCTCTTTCTTTAGCTTGGGGTAATTTTTCTCAAAAATTGTACGAAAAGTCTTTTCTTTGCCTCTTCCCTGGGTTTGTTTCCCTTTCTGTGAACTTGTTATTTGTATTGTCCCAGATTTTCTGGATATTTTGTACCAAGATTATTTTTATTTTCTAGATTTCATGTTTTCTTTGACTGAGTTACCAATATTTCTTGTATCTTATCTTCAGATCTGAGAGTCTCTCTTATGCGTTTTTTTTTTCATCTATTGGTAAGCATTACCTCTGAGCTTCATGTTTGACTTAATAAATTTTTTACTGCCTCTTTTTTATTTCTTTTTCTTTTTTGTGTGTATGTGTGTGTGTTTCTATTTCTTTGTTAAATTCTACTTTTATTTCTTGAGTTTTTTCATTATTTTATTCCTCTGTGTTTTCATAATCTTTATTAAGGTATTTATATAATTGATATTTTGAGTTTTATGTCATATGTTTCAGCTAAATTGATCTTCCTGGACCCAACACAATTGAGTTTGGTGGCTTCTGGAAGAGGCACATTACGTTGTCTGTTCATGTTTGTGTCTTGGTGTTGAGATCTAGACGTCTGGAGTTATAATATTGAAGTGGTCCTGGCAGAGATAGTCCTGTCTTTGTTGAATAGGTGTTTCATTCTGTGTGTGCAGTTTTTCACTCAGGATGCTAACCACATGCATTGGCTATGGAATCCATGGTAGAGAATGTTTCTGTGCATAGGTAGGTATCACAAAGAAATGGAGACAGGCTAGAAGAAAAGGTGAAAAGGCTGTAGGAATGAATTAGGAATAGCCTGGGTCTGCATTAAGAGGCAAAGTTTGCATGGAATGAAGGTGAGATTGGAGGATTTGGAACTCCTGTGTGCAATCTGTTGTAGTATTAAGAGAAATCTGGAGGATCTAGAATGGAAGACAGGAGTTAAAATAACGTTTGCCTACCTGAGTACTAGTCTAGCCTAGCCTCGACACTGGGGCCTATGATACAGAATGATATTGTGAGTAGGCGGGCACAAAAAAGAATGGAGATGGGCTTGATGGAAAGGCTGTAAAGAGTGATTTCAAGAATATGCTTTTCGTTGGTAAAGACCTTAAAAGTAAACTTGTTTGAATATGCTCACGTTATGATGGTAATCATCAATTAGATGAATAAATGAGTATATATTTTGAAAAATATGGATACTCTAATACAATCAGTGGACATTTCTAGGTCTCTGGCATAGACTCCAATCATGTCAAAAACATGTGACCACAGTCTAATTTTTATTGTTGTGATATGGCTGTATAAATCTCCTAAGTGTGTTCTGCCAGGCCTACATGCCAATAATTTCTGTTTGGACAAAATGACAATTATATGGTGAGCTGTTGTGTGATGCAGTTACCTTGCATGGGTGAGGATCCACCCCATAAGTTTCCAATGTATGAGCTTTCAAGAGTAAGTTGAATTCAGCCATCGCTGGGCTCTGACCTCTAAAATGATACACACACACAAAACAAATTAGAGAATTCAAGTATAATACAATCAATAAAAACAAGTAGTCCCTTTAGTGTCAATCAAATGTTATTTTCTATGTTAAATACAGATTAAAGAACCTTACATCAATAGCACTGGGTATATCTATCAGTATTTCTCACCATGTAGAACACTTTATGAGTGTCATATTTTGTAGCTAATTGTACAAAAATATACTGCTATTTATTTTTCACACTCCAGTGAATATAGAGTTAGTCAAAGTTATCAAGTTACCAGTAAACATATCCCAAATGCATTAAATATTATTATAAAACAAAATGTAAAATCTCTTCTTTACTATATATTTTAAAAGACTATTTAGGATGAATTTTTTTTTTTGTTTTTGTTTTTTGAGACAGGGTTTCTCTGTGTAGTCCTGGCTGTCCTGGACTCACTTTGTAGACCAGGCTGGCTCAAAATCCACCTTTTTTCGAACTCAAAAATCCACCTGCCTCTGCCTACCAAGTGCTGGGATTAAAGGCAATGATGAATATTCCTTACTCAGACCAAAAAGTCGGTAATCTTGTTCTTTTGTCAACAATCCTAAACAGAACTTTCTGGGTACAAAAACTATAAATCATCAGAAAAAATTTCAAATATTAATTCTAGAACTGTCCCTTATTTTGGAAAATAAGCTGCAGAGATAGGGGGGTTAGTAAATACAGATTCAAGAAGAACTGGCTTGTGCACTGAGACTATGTTCTGTCTCAAAGATCCAACTCTGACTCATGTGAACGCCTCACATGTATTACAGAGAATCTAAGCAACTCCTATCACTAAGCACGATTGGCTTAGTGTGTAATGTTCTTGTTGTTTAAGAATGAGGACTTGAGTTTGAATTAATAGAACTCATGTAAAAGACAGATATAATAGTATGCCTTTATTGCAACATGGGTGGTAGAGAGAGAAAAATCCCTGCAAAATCTCCCAGAGCAGTTAGTATGGTGTACAAAGCAGCGAAATGTAAGACTCTTCCTCAAATAAGGTGGAAAGCAAGTAGAGATACCCAATGTTGTCTCTTCACTCTTCTGTGCCATACTGCAAGCATATATATACTCACACAAAGAAACTCACACACAGAGAGAGGGGGAGGAGGGAGAGAGACAGAGACAGAGACAGAAACAGAGACAGAGACAGAGACAGAGACAGAGACAGAGAGCCTACCACCGAATGACTTGCCTCTTGTTATGCTGCTTTGCACTCCCACACAGGTGCTGGGCACATAACCATCTCTAATGGGACAACACAGCAAGAACTAAACATGATCATGCCATGCTCTTGAATCTACAATACTGAGAGCTAAGTAGATCTATTTCTAAATACAGCATGCATCCTCTAGTGTTTTGTAATAACAATAGGAAATAAAATAGAATAAAATGGAAGGTGATTAACTTTCCCTTTCCTAGATGGTATTTTTGTGACTATGTCTCCCCACATTTTATGTCTCATGGATTTCTAATCACCAAACTTAATATCAGACGACAGTGAGTTCCAGGACTCCCTGACCACACAGAATATTAAACTCATGGATTTCTACTAATTAGAGGTTGCTATCCAAGGTATGAATGGGAGAAAATATCAACAATGTGGTCAACCAAAAAAGTACTAGTATCTAAAATACCTTAAAAACTCCTAATAATGAGCAAATAGTATTAAAAGAAAATACAGATAACCAAGAAAAAATGGAGCAATGTCTTAACAGACATTAAGAAGTAGGCAGTATAAACTGTCAACAACAACATAAAAATATGCTGAGTCCCTTTACCACAAACAAAACATAGCTTAAAACTATAAGAAACCATTAACATATCTGGGCACAGTGAAACTAAAAAGGCTGAAAAAATCTAGCACTGATGAAGGTGCACAACAAGAACAAATTCCATGTGCTGATTAGGAAAAGCAAGTTGGTATAACTAATATAGTAAACAATTCTGGCACAATTTGCTAAAATATATTTATGATAAATTATAGTAATTCCACACATCATTCTACATGCAACACAACTGTATGAATTATTCCAAGAACTATGTAAGTTTCATGTAGTAGTATTTGTAATAGAAAAACAGAAAGAAATATGAATGTACATCTATTAACAGTAGAGTAGATATAAGATGTAATTCTGTACAGCTGTAAAAAATAAATAAAAGAACCGACATACAAAAAATGAGTTAATATCACAAGTATAAAGAATCAAGAACCTAGACACACCTATAAGTACTGAATGCCTCTGTTTCCATAAGTTTAAAAAGAAAGAAAACTGAAGATAAAATTAAAGTATAAAAGTTCATTTGCATTATAAGGTCTCAGGTCTTAAATTTAAATTTAACATGATTTGAGTTGGTTTTCTTTCATTTTCTTTTTTATCGGATATTTTATTTATTTACATTTCAGATGTTATCCCCTTTCCCCACCCCACCCCCCAGAAATTTCTTATCCTGTCCTCACTTCTGTTACTTATATGAGAGTGTGTCCCCACCCATCAACCCACTCCCCCCTCTCTGCCCTTGAATTCCCCCACACTGGGGCATCCAGCCTTCACAGGACCAAGGACCTCCTCTCCCACCAATGCCCAATAAGACTATTCTCTGCTACATATGTGGCTGGAGCCATGGTTCCCTCCAGGTGTACTCCTTGGTTGGTGGTTTATCCCCTGGGAGCTCTGGCGGGTCTGGTTGGTTGATATTGTTGTTCTTCCTATGGAGCTTCAAACCTCTTCAGCTCCTTCAGTCCTTTCCCCTCCATTGGGGCCTCCCAGGCTCACTCCAATGGTTGGCTGCGAGCAAAATACCTCTGTATTTGACAGGCTCTGGCAGAGCCTCTCAGGAGACAGGTGTATCAGGCTCTGGTCAGCATGCACTTCCTGGAATCCACAATAGTGCCTGCATTTAGTGACTGTACATGTAATGGATCCCAAGGTAGGGCAGTCTCCATATGGCCTCTTTTCCAGTCTTTGCTCCAAACTTTGTCTTCATACTTGCTCCTGTGAGTATTTTGTTACTCCTTCTAAGAAGAACCAAAGCACCAACATGTTGGTCTTCCCTTTTTTTTTTTTTTAAGATATTTTATTTACACTTCAGATGCCATCCCCTTTCCCCATTCCCCCCCCCCCCCTTAGAAAACCCCTATCCCATGCCCCCTTTTCCTTTTTGCATTTATACATTTTTTTTAAATAATGTTAATCATAAGCGTTATAAGTTTGGAATTGTTCAATCAGAGGTGTAACCCACTGACCAACCTAGATATATCAACTATCTTTGACTGGTGGAGATACATGAATATCTGCCTCCCTGTCTCCCCCCTCTTTCTCTCTTTCATCACCTAGCTTCTCCTATCCTTCTTCTCCTCCTTTTCTTACTCCTTTTCTTCCTCTCAGTACTCCTCCTACCTTAGCTCCTCCTACACATCACCCTTCCTGTTAAAATGAAACTTTTCTCTCAAAATACAATTAGAGCATAATTATGCCAATTTGTACCAGTGAGGTATAAGATAGTCCTAATACCCAGTCCATCATTTTGTTGACTAACCAGCACCTCTGTCATCTATCCTAACTAAAACATTTAGTTCTGAACCTGGCTTTAGGATGAATGTCAGCTGACGACCATCCACTCAAATCTTTTCTCTTACGGTAAATAGTTATAAGTTTTCAACCCCGTCAGAAATCCAGAATGACTGAGTTAACTATAATTGTGGGAAGCACAAAGCGTAGCTTCTAAAACTTAGCCAATTTATAGAGGTTGGTCTTCCTTCTTATTGAGCGTCTTGTGGTCTGTGAGTTGTATCTTCGGTATTGTGAGCTTTTTGGGCTAATATCCACTTATCAGTGAGTGCATACCATGTGTGTTCTTTTGTGATTGGGTTACCTCAGTCAGGATGATATTTTCTAGTTCCATCCATTTGCCTAAGAATTTCATGAATTCATTGTTTTAATAGCTGAGTAGTACTCTATTGTGTAAATGTACCACCTTTTCTGCATCCATTCCTCTGTTGAAGGACATATGGATTCTTTCCAGCTTCTGGCTATTATAAACAATGCTGCTATGAACATAGTAGAGAATGTGTCCTGGTTATATGTTGGAGCATCTTTTGGGTATATGCCCAGGAGTGGTAAATCTGGGTCCTCAGGTAATACTATGTCCAATTTTCTGAGGAACTGCCAGACTGATTTCCAGAGTGGTTGTACCAGCTTAAAATCCCACCAAAAATGGAGGAGTGTTCCTCTTTCTCCACATCCTTACCAGCATCTGCTATACCTTGAGTTTTTGATCTTAGCCATTCTGATTGGTATGAGGTAGAATCTCAGGGTTGTTTTGATTTGCATTTCCTTGATGAGTAAGAATATTGAACATTTCTTTAGGAGCTTTTCAACCATTTGACTTTCCTCAGTTGAGAATTCTTTGTTTAGCTCCGTACTCCATTTTAATAGGGTTATTTGATTGTCTGGAGTCTAATTTCTTAAGTTCTTTGTATACTTTGGATATTAGCTCTCTATTGGATGTAGGATTGGTAAAGATCTTTTCCCAATCTTTTGGTTGCCATTTTGTCCTATTGACAGTGTCTTTTGCCTTACAGAAGCTTTGCAGTATTATGAGGTCCCATTTGTCAATTCTTGATCTTAGAGCATAAGCCATTGGTGTTCTGTTCAGAAACTTTTTTCCTGTGCCCATGTGTTCAAGGCTCTTTACCACCATTTCTTCTATTAGTTTCAGTGTATCTGGTTTTATGTGAAGGTCCTTGATCCGCTTGGACTTCAGCTTTGTACAAGGAGATAAGAATGGATTGATTTGCATTCTTCTACATGTTGACCTACAGTTGAATCAGCACCATTTGTTGAAAATGCTGTGTTTTTTTCACTGGATGGTTTTAGCACCTTTGTCAAAGATCAAGTGACCATAGGTGTGTAGTTTTATTTCTGGGTCTTCAATTCTATTCTATTGATCTACCTGCCTGTCTCTGTACCAATACCATGTACTTTGTATCAGTACTTCTCTGTAGTACAGCTTGAGGTTAGGGAAGGTGCTTCCCCAAGATGTTCTTTTATTGTTGAAAATAGTTTGCGATATCCTGGTTTTTTTGTTATTTCAAATGAATTTGCAAATTGATCTTTCTAACTCTATGAAGAATTGAGTTGAAATTTTGATGGGGATTGCATTGAATCTGTAGATTGCTTTTGGCAAGATGGCCATTTTTACTATATTAATCCTGCCAATCTATGAGCATGGGAGATCTTTCCATCTTCTGAAATCTTCTTTGAATTCATTCTTTAGGGACTTGAAGTTCTTGTCATACAGATCTTTTACTTGTTTGTTTAGATTCACCCCAAGGTATTTTATATTATTTGTGAGGGTTGTGAATGGTGTCATTTCCTTAATTTCTTTTTCATCTTGTTTATCCTCTGAATAGAGGAAGGCTATTGATTTGTTTGAGTTAATTTTATATCCAGCCACTTTTCAGATCCTGGACTGTTTTGTTCAATTTCTTCACCTGTTTGGTTGTGTTTTCCTGTAATTCTTAAGGGATTTTTGTGTTTCCTCTTTAAGGGCTTGTATCTGTTTACCTGTGCTATCCTGTATTTACTTAAGGGAATTATTTATGTTCCTCTGAAAGTCCTCAATCATCATCATAAGAAGGAATGGGGTATCCAGAACCTGCTACGGTAGAAGAATTAGATTCTGATGATGCCAAGTAACCTTCTTTCTGTTGCTTACATTCTTGCACTTGCCTTTTGCCATCTGGTTATTTCTAGTGCTATTTGCACTCACTGTCTTTGACTGGAGCCTGTCTCTCCTCTTATCTTGGTTGTGTCCGAGCTCCTCAGAGTCCAGTTGTCTCTGTCATTCAGTGATCCTGGGTGTTAGAGCTCCTGGGAATTCAGCTTGAGCTCCTGGGAGTCCAGCTTCCTCTATGATCCTGGGGGTGTTAGATCTCCTAGGAGTCCAGCTTCCTCTGGGTATTGTGTGATTGGTTGCAGAGGTAGCACCCATGGTCTGCTCAGTGCACCAGCTCAGATTCTCTGTGATGGGTTTGAATATAGTGTCTTCCTAGGAGCAGACCAGCTATGAGTCTGCCCCAGTGAGAAGGGCCAGACAGAGGGGGCAGAAGGGGAGTGGTATTTAGGAGGTTGGGGTTTTGGTGGGTGATGGGTCCCTAGTGCTCCACTGGTCTCCCAGCTGCAGCTCTGGGACTTTGGGTCATGGGGGAGGGTTCTTACCAACTGCTCTGAATGCAGCAAATCTTCTGGAATGGGTCTGAATATGGTGTCTTCCTGGGTGCACTATGGGTCTGCCTCAGTGAGAAGGGCCAGGCAGAGGGGGCAGAAAGCTTGAGTTGACTTTAAATAGTTATTCTGGCTAGTTTTATGTCAAGTTGGCACAAGCTAGTGTCAGCAGAAAGGAGGAAGCTTCGATTAAGAAAGTACCTCCGTGATTAGGCTGTAGGTAAGACTGTGTGGAATTTTTATAATTAGTGATCAATTGGGGAGGGATCAAACTATCCAGGTGGGGCCATCCATGGGCTAGTAGCTGTATGTTCTATAAGAAAACACACTGAGAAAGTAACAAGTTACAAGCCAGTAAACAGCACTCCTCCAAGGCCTCTCCATCAGCTCTTGCCTCTAGGTTTTGTTCTGTTTAAGGTTCTGTCCTGGCTTCCATTGGTGACAAAGAGTAATGATAAAGGGCAATCCAAATAAACTCTTCCTCTCCAACTTGATTTTGATCATGGTGTTTCATTATAGCAATAGTAACCCTACGTAGGACAATAGTGAAACATGTGCATCTAACTTTATTCTTTTGCATGATGACAACTGCTTTTCCAGCACTGGTTGAGAAGACAATTTTTCTTCCTTCCATGTGTTTTTGGCTTTTTGCAGCATTATCATTGGCTGTAAGTACATCAAATCATTTTTGAGCTTCCTGTACTGTATCATTGTTTTGTGTCTGCCTTAGTGACTGTTACTTGATTGTATATTCTGGAGTCATGTAGTGGAATGTTCTTAGCCTTCTTCATGGTGCTCAATTGCTCCGATTAGCTAGGGTCTTTTGTAGTTTCATAAGAGTTCAGGTTTATTTTTTTCCCCCATTTTCTTCCCCTTAGTTTTAGCATTTGCTCTATTATTACCCCTAAACATGACTGAAATTAGAAAACCTACTGAGGGGAAGTGTTGGTTAGAATGTGCAGAAGCAGCAAAGCACAAGCTCATCGTTAGGATAGAAATCCTTATGTCACTTTTGCTTGCTTTGGTTTGTGGGCAGATTTCTCCTGACTAAACATTTGGATGAATTAGTTGAAAAATTTATATATATAAAAAAGGTTCAGTGCAAATGTCAGAGAAGACATGAGGAGAGAGCCATAGCAGCAAAGGCAGGGATTCAGATCACTCAGCTCCTGACACCCCCAAATCATTGAGGAAAAAGTCATTTAATAATTTGCTTGCAAGGTATGTACTTAATTTTTTTCTTTCATCTCACATTGAACATTTTTTTTTTTATATATAGAAAAGCTTCAAGTTCACAGACAGAAATCTGCAAAATGAAATTTCTTAATGAGACACTGAAAAGAAAGGACCGGAGATTAGTTGTTTTTTTTTTTTTTTTTTTTTTTTTTTTTTTGAGAGAAAAAGCAAAGCAATTCTAAGATACAATTCTCTTAAGATTTTACTAAGTTTGCTGAGGTTGAATAATCATGTGTTTAGCTATATTTTCCTCTCTTATATTGCATGTTCTGGTTACTTTAGCTAAAAAGAAACAAACTCTCATATTGACCTTCTATTAGTATACCTTCACAGACAATATAAAAGCATACAGCCATCAACAAAAACACACAAGCCCCACAATAAATGTTTATTACTGACTACTAATTTATAATTGGATATAGACCATTGCCAGCCTTATTTGAACTGATTGTAAAGAACCACAAGCAGAGAAAAGCATGGGTTTGCCTCTGCCTGACACATTTGGATACAGAAGCTCCATAATTGGATTCAGAGGGAGAAGACCAACAGAGCATGCTCATTTTGAGCAGTGGGACTATCCATTTGAGTTAGACTTTGGTATAACTTGGTTGGGACTTTAGTCTTCACTGCTATTTTAAATATTTCTTATATCTGGCTTCAGCTGTTTGAGCATTCTTTTAAGATTTGCCTTTCAGTGGGATGCTGTGTCTTATCATTCATGACTATATGATTTACAGCATGCCTGTAGACTCTGAGGTTAGTAGGAAAACTCCTGTATCATTTAAGCCCATCACTGGCCCTTTGAGAATTATAAATCATTCTTTTCCTATTGTTCCAGCCTCACCATGGATAGAAGTCGCCTTGCCCTGGTTGGTATCTCCGAGGAGAATCATTCAGCAGGTTAAAGATTTGATGTTACTCATTCCTATTTATGGCATGCTCCTCTCCTTTCTACATTTCTTTATTCTTTGAGAAGTTTGAAAATAACAACAGCACCAGCAATACCAGCAGCAGCAACAACGATAAACAAGAATGACTGATACTACGTTTCTCTTGGAAGAACATGCTGCAGTGTATCTGTATTCAGATCTCAGATGAGCTAAACACTATCATTTTGATGTTTGCTTTGTTTATTTAGAGTTAGAAGAGCTCAATGTGGCATCTTTCTGTATCTGAACTTGGAATGAGTCTTCAGCCTGTCTTTTCCAATCCTTGACTTAGAGAGAGATCTGATATATTTTGAAAGCACATTTCTTCATGGCCAACATTAGATACAACATGACAAATGTGGCCAGAGGCATTGGTCTGAGAAAAGAGTAAAGACAAACTGAGGCTATAAAGGACCAAGGCTTTGGGAAAGCAGTAACATAGAAAAATGTTACTATACTACCCGAAAACCACAGATCTTCTGCTACAGTTTTTAGCTCTATAATTATATACCCTTACACAAATCAGTTAATTTCTCTGAGCTCTGATTCCTTATCTGTCAAACATGGAAGGTGATAGTTATTACCAGTGGAAGCACAAAGGTGAATTGGCTAAGCAGGAGTGGTGAGAAGTCAGAGTATAAATAATCTTTTCAAGAGACTGTTACTATTAAATGATGCTACAGAGATGTCAGGCCTCCTTTAGTTTAACCAAATCACCAAGCTACAAGGGAAGCTTGAATGTTACGGGAAGTGACATTAGTTTAAAATAACAAAATTATCATTTGACCCAGAATATCTATATCTGGGTTAAAGTACAGCCTAAGAACTATAATGCTAAGGACCATTACTATGGACTCTAAGTCTCTAAAATATAGTAACAGGTTAGTACTGAACTTGGTTTATAGCTGGTGACCTCTTGATAGCTAAGGGCACTGAATGGTAGGTATGGCTTCTTTCACTAAGAAAATGTAGCAAGTGAATTAATTGTTGCCTAATGGATATTATCACTTAGATAAATTCTTGCATTATGTGTATGTATGCATGTATGTAATATGTGGACATGAGAATGTTACAGCATGTGTAAAGGGCAGAAGGCAACTTACAGGAGTTTGTTCTTTCCTTGCACTATGTAGTTGCAGGGAGTGAATTCAGGTTGTCAGGTTTAACAGCAAGTTCCTGAACCTATTGAGATGCTACCTCATACATTGAAATACTTTGTCTAGGGCTAGTGAGTCCTAATGTAAATGATAGTGTGAAAGAATATGTCCATTCTTTCCACTTAGGTTCCTTAATTGTAATTAGCTTTATACTTCAGTTAGGGATACTAATATTAATAGTATAAACGGATAACCATGTATTGGGACAGAGAGTGGGCAGAGCAATTACTCTATATTCATTTTAATTTTGATATGTTCCTAAATGTCTCTAAAATCTATTCTGTACTAAGAAGAAAGGGGGAAGGGAGAGAGAGAGAGAGAGAGAGAGAGAGAGAGAGAGAGAGAGAGAGAGAATAAAATAACAGAATCTAAGTCTTGTGGTACAGATCTAAAATCTCAATTATGCTGGAAGCTGAGCAAGATAGTACAAGTTCAGTGTCTATAAGGACTATAGAATGAGTTCTAGATCATATTGTGCAATTTAGTAATATTCTCAGTCAAAATGAAAAGTTAAAAGAGTGCTTTAGATGCAGCTTCATGGTAGAACCCTTGCCTATTCCCCTTGATGATTTAGGTTTAATGCCCAGTATCAAAATACAAAGAAAATAAACCTCCCTCTTTCCCTCTCCCTAACTTTCTCTTCCCCCCTCCCCACGTGCCTTTCTGCTTATCTAGTACTTCAATGACTATACTGGAAAAGAGAAAAGAGTGGAGATAGTGGGCATATCTGACTTGCATATGATTTGAAAAGTATTTTCATATCTCAGTTTTTAATTGTTTGATGATTTCATATATGCATAAAATGCATTTTAATCAAATATGAACCTCCTCTCATCTCTAATTCCTGATTTTCATCCCCCTCTAAATTTCAAACTCCAAGCTTTAAAAAATATTTCAATGGAAAGTCTTTCATCAATTTTTTCTTTATATAAAATGTTGCATATGGATTTGTATTATATAACCGTTAGTTCTAGTCCTACTATGTTTAGGACTTTTATTATGAAGGCATTTCAGATCTTGTCAAAGGCTCTTTTTTTTTGAGACAGGGTTTCTCTCTGTAGCCCTGGCTGTCCTGGAACTCACTCTGTAGACCAGGCTGGCCTCAAACTCAGAAATCTGCCTGCCTCTGCCTCCCAAGTGCTGGGATTAAAGGCCTGCACCACCACTGCCCAGCTCTCTTCTCTTTCTTTCATCTATTAATTTTACATTTAAAATTTAATTATTTAATTATTTAATTAATTTACATCATAAATGCTGCTCTCATTCTTGCTTACTTCCTCTGAGAGTCCCTTCTCCCTACCTGTCCATCTCTGAGAGGGTGGGGTCCATTGGCTACTTCACTCTGGCACAAGCCTTTGCCAGATTAGGTGCACCCTATCCCATTGAGGTCAGACAAGGCAATCATGAAGACTGAGCAGCCTGTTTGCTACATATGTGCCAGGGGCCTTGTTCTAGCTTGTATATATTTGTTTGGTTGGTGGCTCAGACTCAGAGCTTCCAAGGGTCCCTATTAGTTGACTTTGTTGGTCTGCCTATGGGTTTCCCATACCCTTCAGGGCCTTCAATCCTTCCCCCAACACTACCATAAAGTTTTCTAGATCTGTTTCAATCTGCTGCTGGTAAAGGCTCCCAGAAGGTCGTTATGCTAGGCTCCTGTCTGTAAGCATAAGAGTATCATTAATAATGTGAGAAATTAGTGCTTGCCCATGGGCTGGGTTTTGAGTTGGGCTGGTTATTGTTAGCCCTTTCCGTCAGTCTCTGCTCCATTAGTCCATTTCTTTTAGACAGGACAAATTTTGGGTCAAAAGTTCTATAGTTTGGTTGGTATCCTTATCCTTCCACTGGGGGTCCTGGCTGGCTACAAATGTTCCATGGCCCAGTGTCAGGCATGTTGGCTAACTAAGGTTACCTTCATTGATTCCCGGGAGCTTTTGCTATCCCAGGTCTATGGGACTTCATAGATATTCTCTCCTCTTCCCTGCCCCTCCCACTAGCAGCTGAAGATTTCCATATATTCTTCTGGCCTTCTGTGCCTCTCTTTTGTTTCTCCATGAACCTGATTCTGCCTCCCCATTTCACTCTGCCTCCCCTCTCTCACCTACTCCCCTCTCTCTCTTTGCCTCCTATGACTATTTTGTTTCTCCCTCTAATTGTTTCTTCCTTCTTGTCTAACTTCTTTTGGTCTGTGGTATGTATCATGGGTATTCTGTACTCTATGTCTAATATCCACTTATCAGTGAGTACATACCGTGCATGTCCTTATGGGTCTTGGTTACCTCACTCAGGATGATATTTTTAATTTGGTCCATTAGCCAACAAAATTCATGATGGCCTTTAAAAAATAGGTTTATAGTATTCCATTGTATAAATGAATCGCATTTTCTGTATCCATTCTTTGGATGAGGGACATCTGGGTTGATTCCAGTTTCTAGCTATTATGAATAAAACTGCTATAAACATGTAGTGGGACATGTGTTCTTGGCATATAGTAGAGCATCTTTTGGGTATATGCTCAAGAGTAGTATAGCTTGGTGTTCAGGTAGAAGTATTTTCAATTTTCTGAGAAACTGCCAGATTGATTTCCAGAGTGGTTGCATAAGTTTGCAATTCCATCAACAGTGGAAGAGTGTTCCCTTTTCTTCACATCATCACCTGCATGTGCTGTCCCTTGAGATTTTGGTCTTAGCCATTCTAATTGGTGTAAGGTGGACTTTCGGGGGTCTTTTTGATTTGCCTTTCCATGATGACTAAGGATGTTTAGAATTTTTTTTTTAAGTGCTTCTTGGCCGTTCGAGATTCTTCTGTTGAGAATTCTTTGTTTAGTTCTGTACACCATTTGTAAATTGAGTTACTTAGTTTGTTGGAGGTTAACTTTGTGTGTTCTTTATATATATATTTAAATATTCGCCCTCTGTTGGATATAGTACAAGTGAAAATCTTTTCCTATTTGCTGGCTGCCATTTTGTGCTATTGACAGTATCTTTTGCCTTACAGAAGTTTTTCAGTTTCAAGAGATCACATTTATCAATTTTTTATCTTAAAGCCTGAGTCATTTGTGTTCTGTTCAGAAACACAACCAAGTTTTTGGTCCTTTACTAATGTATTTAAGGCTATTTCCCACTTTCTCTTCTATGAGATTTAGTGTATCTGATTTTATGTTGAGGTCCTTCATCCACTTGGACTTGAGTTTTGTGCAGTGTGATGAAATATGGATCTATTTGCATTCTTTTACATTCAGACATCCAGTTAGCCTAGCACCATTTATTGAAGATGGTCTCCCTTTTTCATTGTATGGTTTTCACTTTCTTTGCCAAAAATCAAGTATCTATACATTTTTGGGTTTATTTCTGGGTCTTCAATTTGATTCCATTGATCAAGGTGTCTGTTTCTGTACCATCACCATGTAGTTTCTCTCATTATTGTTCTATAGTACACTTGAGGACAGGGATTGTGATTCCTCCGGAGGTTCTTTTATTGTTCAGGATTGTATTGGTTATCCTGGGTTTTTTGTTTTTCCATACAAAGTTGAGAATTGCTCTTTCAAAGTCTGTAAAAAAAAAACTGTTGGGATCTTGATGGGGATTGCAATAAATTTGTAGATTACTTTTGGTAAAATGGTCATTTTCACTAATTAATCCTACTAATCCTGGAGCATGGGACATCCTCCACCTTTGGAGGTCTTTAATTTTTTTCTTCAGGGTCTTGTAGGTCTTGTCATACAGCTCTTTTACTTGCTTGGTTAGAGTTACACTGAGATATTTTATATTGTTTATGGCTATTGTACAAGATGTTGTTTTGTTAATTTGTCTGTTTATCATTTATATAAAGGGAAGTCTACTGATTTCTTTGAGATAATTTTGTATCCAGCAACTTTGCTGAAGCTGTTTATTAGCTGTAGAGTTTCTTGGTCAAATTTTGGGGCTCTTTCATATATACTATCCATATCATCTGTGAATAGTGATATCTTGCCTTCTTCCTGTACAATTTATATTCTCTTGACCTCCTTTTGTTTTCTTATTGTTCTAACTAGTGCTGTATTGAATAGACAGGGAGAGAGTGGGCAGCTTTGTCTTGTCCTTAATTTTAATGGGACAATTTTAATTTTGCTTCAAGTTTGTCTCCATTTAATTTGATGTTGGCTATTGACTTGCTGTATATTGCTTTTATTATGTTTAGCTGTGTGCCTTGAATCACTGATCTTTCCAAAACTTTTAACATGAAGGGGTGTTGGATTTTTCAACACCTAATGAGATGGTCATGTTATTTGTTTCAGTTTATTTATAGAGTGGATTACATGATGAATTTTCATATTTTGAACAATCTCTGCATTCCAGTGGCCCAACATTTTGTATGAGTGTGATGGTGCATTCTGGAGAGGCGTTATCCCCAGAGACTTCATCCCAGGATTGCTTCTTGCTGCTGATATGCTTTTTCCTGACATTATTTCATATACTAATGATTTCTTGGCATCAGCCCATTGGGCAAATTTCCTATAGATCAACAGGAAGATGAACTTTTATGAATTAATGCTGTTTAGATGAATTAATGACTTTATAGCATTACTGATTTGATTCAAATAAATTAGGAAGAACATTTAAGAAGGTGGTTTTAGTTGTTTTGCCAGAGAGATATAATAACATTAGAATCAAGAAGAGAATGAGCTCCCTCCTTATAAAACAGTAAGTAAAGGCTGCATAATAGGGAATATGATAAGCTTTTATAATTATGCTAATAAGATAAATAGGCTCACGATGAATTTATGATCAAGGAAAAAACATTCATTCTAGATCAGGTCCAAGAATGAATTCACAGGTATGTACTATGATAAAGTAAGGCCATGTAAAACTTAGAACTGAACTCACACAATGAAACATTGCTTTGAATTTACTATTAACATCTTTCTATAAATCTTTTGTGTAACATTTGATCTATGAGGTAATTTTATAAAAAATAAATTTGGCTCAGAAAATATAAAACAACCTGAAAGAAGAAATAAAATGTGGCTTGGGGCATAGCCTGATTTATTAAATATACACATTTGTATGTTTCTCTATATGTATGTACATAAATATATACCTACATATATATACATATATATATGTAGGTATATGTGTATGTATATAAATATGCATGAATACTTGTGTGGAGTTGCTGAGTCAGGTTGTTGTGCCTGTGTGTGTATGTGTTTATGTATGGATGTATGGTGTATGTGTCTTTGCATATCTATGTGTGTGCTTGAGTTCTCCCTTTCTTCTCTTTCTTATCTCTTTGCCTCATGAAGAGTTTACAAACTCCAAACTTCTAGCCTAGACAGTAAGGGTTCCCGGGACAGAGAGAAACTAAGCCTTTTTTTCTTAACCTTTCTTAGACCTCATTGCTATTGTAACACCTAGATGACTATCTCCTTCCTAGACCTGCCCAACACAGAAGTAATGTGTGAGCATTAGTGTCTGGTAGCCATAGGTTCAAGTCCTGACATGAATGTTAACAGGAATCATTCTTTATCCTCTTTAAGATGTATCTTCATTTTTCTTCACACAAATAGTGCCTGTCTCCTGTAATTTGGAAGAATGAATTGGAACACCACTCAGAAACCTCTTTGCATTATATTTGGCATTCTGAAAATGCTTAATAAATGTTTGTCATTATATTCACCAAATTTAAGGTCCTGCAAATTCTTGCCACAGAAGATCTCCCTTTCTTACTCATTCCTGAAATGAATTCAACTTACACGTCTAGCAACTTTTATCATTTGGTTCCTAAGAAGACTAATTGTATACTTTAGTTTCACCAACTAGAATATTATAATTCATTGTTCCTTCTAGTACATTTACTTCCAAAATATAGAGAGATTAGTGAATATTCTATATATATTTCCAACACATTTCCTTTAGAAGAAAATTCTTTAGGATAAGCCATAGAAGTGGTGTGTTATGCTTCTGAAATAGGCACAGTGCTGTGATGTGTAAGTATTCTGAAAATAAAGGTTATCTTTTTTATCAGAATTTTTTATTGCATATTTTATTTACATTTCAGATGTTATCCTCTTTCCCCATTGCCTCTCTCAGAAACCCCATAACCCATTCTCCCTCCTCCTGCTTCTATGAGGATGTGCCCCCACCCACTCCTACCTCCCAACCCTCGAATTCCTCTACACTAGGACATCCAGCCTTCATGGGACCAAGGATCTTCTCTCCCACCTATGCCCTACAAGACCATCGTCCCGTACATATACAGCTGGAGCCATCCCTCCCTATGGCTCCCAGGCTGGTGGTTTAGACCCTGGGAGCTCTGGTTGGTTGGTATTGTTGCTCTCCCCATAGGGCTGCAAACCCTTTCAGCTACTTCAGTTTTCTTTCTAACTCTTCCAATGGGAGCCCCATGATCAGTTCAATGGTTAGCTGTGAGCATCCACCTCTGTATATGTCAAAAGCTTTATAAGTTTGGTAATACTCAATAACAAGATGCCCATATAATCAGAAGTGTAACCCAATACCCAACCTAGATATATCAACTATCTTTGACTGGCAGAGACACGTGAACATCTACCTCCATGCCACCCCCCCCATCACCTAGCCTCTCCTCTCTTTCTCTTCCTCCTCTCCTTACTCCTCCTCTTCCTCTCCTTACTCCTTCCACCTTATCTCCTCCTACATATACCCTTCCTGTTAAAATAAAACTTTTCTCTCAAAATACAGTTAAAGCATAACTATACCAATTTGTGTCAGTAAGTTACAAGATAGACCTAATACCCAGTCTGTCATTTTGTTGACTAACCAGAACCTCTGTCATCTCTCCTAACTAAAAGACTTAGTTCTGAACCTGGCTTTTTTCTTGGCTTTAGAATGAATGTCAGCTGAAAACCATCCTCTCAAATCTTTTCTCTCAAAGTAAATAGCTGGGATTGGCTATGAGACTATAAGTTTTCAACCCCATCAGAAATCCAGAATGACTGAGTTAACTGAAATTATGAGAAGCACAAAGCATAGCTTCTAAAACTTAGCCAATTTATAGAGACCGCTGAACACTTGGACAGTCCCTATACTACAAAATGTTGGAGCATCCAATCTTCAGCCTTCTGGCCCCAGGTTATCATTTTTAAAACTGAAATATGCTGCCACTTTAAGTAAACAAACATGTACTGTGAAAATCATAATAAAAAAACAAAAAAGGAAAAATTGTTTCAGGTATTACCTTATTACTAGAGACCCAGACCAAGAGAGAGAAAGAGAGAGAGAGAGAGAGAGAGAGAGAGAGAGAGAGAGAGAGAGAGAGCATTATGTAGTTCTTCATAATGATCATAGCACTGGCTATCCATGCTATTATCACCTAATATCTCTATGATTTGTACGAGATCTAAATTCCACCTAATTGTAGATTAGCACACCTGAGTTACCTGAATTTCAAGTTGGCAATGATTTCCAATCATGTTTACCTTTGATCCATTTATTTATGCTTCAATTCAAATCCCAGAAATGTGTAAGTCACTTAACCTCTTTGGACCCCGTTCCTACACACATAAAGGGAAAACCATATCTCCTTCCTATATTGTTGGGAAGATTAATTTGGTCAGTGTGTGCAATGTATAAATAGCACAGTGTCTGGTACAGTGTTATTCTATTTCAGTTTGGTTCTTTGATAATTATTACAGTAAAGATATTATTCTGAAGTGTTGGGACAAACAAAGGAGTAACATACATTGAGTTTCATCATCTTGAAGTCAGAAAAAGGAATCTTTTCAATAAATTTCATTATATGTAGAATCAATACTTCAAGCAAGATCCGTAAGAAAACAAAAAGCAAAAATAAAAAAAAATAGCTTATTAACCCCAAATTTATTTTCAAAAACTCATAAGGGTTAGGACTGTATTTGCATAATAAAACAAATAATTTTTCTAACTTCTGATCATTCATAGATAGCTATCTTGGAAAAATCTATACTACTGAGATGCTAAGTCATCATTTGTGGAACCCAGAAATGTTTCTCTGTAAGCTCAAGCTGCCTATTTACATTTCAATACTTGGGCTTCATGTGATTTTTCTTTTCTACAAACTACGGATGCTTTTCATCTTTAGATTTTCCCTCAAATTACCTGAGTTCATTGTTATGAATTTCCATGATTTTTCTTTCCAACTTCTGTGACTGCTTGGGAAAAATCTCAAACTCACTGATGTAATTCTCAGGATGCTCATCAGGATAGTAGTCACCAAACTCAGCTGTAACCATCAAAAAATGGAGAAAAAGAGAAATTTAAAACAATACAACCAGAGCACATATACACTGTCTTCCACCATTCAAATTAAGATAATACATTGAATTTACACAATGTAATACATTTGTACTTATGGGGAAATGACCAGTCTCATTTTCCAGAAACATATTTATGTTCACATCTCGCTATATGAGTGTGGGTGCTGGTTAACCCCTTTTGTGCCTCATTTTCTGTATCATAAAATTATTTAAATCATTGTTGTTTTTCAGTAGGGCACTCTTGGCACTTAGGATGCTGAATAATTTTATTCTTTCAGATTTCCTAACATTCACAGAACTTTTTAGCCACTAAATGTTAGTAGTTAAATCACTGTTATTGTTAATAATAACATCCTCCAGAGTTAGTCAAAGGTTACAAAATTTCAGTTATGTACAAGAGATACACTAAAGAGATCTGTTATGCTACATTGTGAGTATACTTATTAGAAGAATGTATACTATTTTTAAAACTCAGTAGAATAGATTTTGTGTTCACATAAAATTATATACAAAGGAGCTCATAACACACAGACACACACACACACACACACACATATGTATATATATATTCATATTCTAATTTGGTAACCATAAAATCCAAACATCAAAACCCCATGTTGTATATTATTCAAGGCTTTATCATAGACCTTTTACAGCTCTTTGAGGAACCTCCACTCTGATTTCCATAGTGGCTGCAGCAATTTACACTCCCACTAGCAGTGAGTTAAGTGTTCCCCCTGTTCCCCCTTCTCTAGAATTTGCAATCACCACTTTTTTTTTTTTTTTTTAAATCTTAGCCATTCTAATCATGTTAAAATGACATCTCAAAGTATTTGTCATTTAAATTTCCCTGCTGAATAGGGATGAGAGCTCCCCCTGGTGATTCTAATGTTTAGTAAGCATTGAAAAACATGATCAAGGTCTGGTTAGTCACACAGTACCACCAGCCATTTGCATTTCATATTCTCCAAACTCTTTATTTAGTTCCATACCATATTTAAAATTGGTTTATTAGTTTTCATTATGTTTTGTTTTTTTTTTAGTTCTTTGTATAGTGTGGATACAACACTTGGTTAAGTATGTAATTGCTAAACATATTTTCTTCTGTTCTGTTGGCTGCCTCTTCATTGAAATAATGATTTCCATTGTAATAAAGAAGATACTTAATTTAAAAGGCTTTCCTGTGTTTGTGCCTGTAAATTCAAACACATTCCATACTTTCTCCTCTGTTGGATTTTTTTTTTTTTTTTTTTTTTTAATTTCCTAGTAGGTAGGCTTTGAGAGCTCCTATGTTCAGTCTCTGTCCTGTGTGGAAGAGACCCTCCTCCTAGCTGACTACAGAAGGTAAGTTGCCTTTGTATCAAGATGTAGAACTCTCAGCTCCGCCAGCACCATGTTTTCCTGCAGGTTGGCGTGTTTCCTACTAGGATGATAATGGACTGAACCTCTGAAACTGTAAGCCATCCCCAATTAAATGTTTTCCTTTATAAAAGCTGGCATGGTCATGGTGCCTTTTCACAGCAATAAAACCCTAACTAAGACATCTTGTTTCTGATTTTAGTGGAAATCATTTGCAGTGCTCTTCATGTAGAATGATGTTAGCCCTGGTATTATTATAAATTGCCTTTATAATGTTAAGATGTTCCTTATTTTCTTATCATGAAGAGACATTGGATTTGTCAAAGAACTTTTCTGGATCTAGTGAGATGTCTGTTAGTGTATTTACTTCTTTGATATTATTAAAATTTATTTACTCTGTTGAACAATACTCAAAGGACTTGGATCAAGATGACTTGATCACGGTGTATTTTCTTTTGACATATTTTTGAATTATGTTGGGAGCATTTCATTCAGAATATTTGTGTTATATTCATCAACAGATATTGGTCTACATTTTCTCTTTTTGTTGAGTCTTTGCCGGGTTTGGTATTAAGGTAATATTGGCTTTATAAAATAATTTGCAAATGATTCTAAAGTTTCCATTTTCCAGACTACTTTGAGTAGAATTATTATTAGCTCTTTTTTGAAGTCTGGCTATAACCACCCTTGAGCATATATCCAATTAGACTCTGTATCCTACTGCATAGAAGATCACACATCCATGTTCATCTCTGCCTTATTCATAATATTCAGGCAATGGAAATAGGCTAGATCCCAGTCAACTAATGAATAAATAATGAAAATGTGTTTCAGATACAAAATAGAAAATTATTCGAGCTGTTAAGCAAAATGAAATTTGTATGTAAATGCGTAAATGGATTGAACTGGAAAGAGTAACTTGGAGTGTGACAATCCTGACTCACAAAGGCCAAATTTGCATGCTTACCCTAACACATAGATGTTAGCTTTTAGGTTTAGTATGTGTGTTTCATTTGGAATATTCATAGATTTAGACAAATAATATGAGGTTCTGGGGGAGAAGGAGATTGTTCAAGGATTGTAAAATAGAATATAATGCACAAAAGGGACATAGGGCAAAAATGAAATAGGAAGGATTAAGTAGGGTAGGGGTTGGAGGGCAGAGTAGTGAGAAAATGAGAAAGATCAGTTCAGTAGACGTCATTTTGAAAACACCATTGGGAAACATTACTTCTGTATCTCCTAATATATATGTTCTATATTGGTGGAAGATTACAACTAGACATTATATGCTATGAAATAAAACTCCCAGTACCAGATATGGGTTATCTCTTCTTTACGATATTGGCTAAAGGTGTCTCACAAACCTCTCCACAAACATTATAAGGTATTGGTTATCTCCAGAAGTGAGCAGTAAGAATCTATTGCTGAAAATATAATTGGTCAAATAGATAAAACTGGATTAACTTGATTATATTAAAATTAAAATATTACCCTTTATTAAGTGGCATTTTAGCCAAAGTAAAAACATGTCAAATTTAAGGAACATATTTGCAGAATATGGGGATCCCAATGGAGGAGTTAGAGAGAAGACTGAAGGAGCTGAAAGGGTTTGTAGCCCCATGAGGAGAGCAACAATACCAACCAACCAGAGCTCCCAGAGTTTAACCACCAGCCTGGGAGCATATAGGGAGGGACCCATGGCTCCAGATGTATATGTAGGGGAGCATGACCTTGTAGGTCATAGGTGGGAGAGGAGATCCTTGGTCTCCATGAAAGCTGGATGCCCCAGTATGGGGGAATTCAAGGGTAGGGAGGTGAGAGTGGGTAGGTGCGTGGGTGGGGGGCATATCCTCATAGAAACAGGAGGATGGGGGATGAGATATGGGGTTTCTGGGTGGGTGGGGAATGGGGAAAGAGAATAACATCTGAAATGTAAAGAAAATATCCAATAAAAATAATATAAAACATGTCAAATTTAAGGAACATAGTTGCAAAATCTGAAGCTTATGGGGCTGATATATAGAATCCCCACAAATTGGTAAGAAAATGGGTAGGATGATCAGTAGAAAAATGCTCAATATATATATAAACACACCACCTACAAATCCCCAAATGAATAGGAAGAGATGTTCAAACTTCTAATAACTAAAATACATAAGCAAATTAAAAATACCACTTTATGTGTATAAACTTCTAAAAAGTGGAAGATGGCAGTGAGGTGAGAAGATAGGAACATGTATGTACTTCTATAGATTATTGACACGTAGGTTTAGAAAGCAATATGGGAGTATTTAGGTAAATATTATGATTAATATATCCCTTTTCTAGGTATACACTCTAGACATATATCAGAATGGTATCTGTTGTTTGCATTGGCATTTATAATGTCAACCGTGATTATGAAAATTGAGAAGCAACTTGGATGTCCACTATTGGTGTGAATCCTGAGTAAAACACAGATGCAGCCTGTAAAACACTCTTTTGGGTTAGAAGCAATCGCCTCAAACAGTATTTTGGGCATAAAATAAAGAAATTAAATGAGTTCTATAGTCCTATTTAATTTATGAAGTGTAACAGGGTACAGCATGAAGTCATATCAACAGGTAAGAAAATGGTAAGAAAATGGGTAGGATGATCAGTAGAAAAATGCTTATGAAATGTAGAAAAATGGTTATGAAACTATAGGCAAAAAAATCTAGTTGTCTTTAGGTAATAAAATAGAGAATAGTGAAAACAACAAAAATCAATAAAAAACATGTAAGCTAAAATATGGGCTACGGAATGATGGATAACTAGTTTTCAGAAGTACACTTAATAGGCCCTTCACCTTTAGGCATTACCAGCAGCTGGGCATGGTCCCTAGCAGTGGGAAGTGGTGTAACCCGTTACCTATATTTACCATAAATGGTTGGACAGTATATCACTAATATAAAACTGGATCACCTCCAGTACATGTCTTCATTAGTTTTATGTCAATTTGACACAGGCTAGAGATGTTTGGAAAAAAGGACTCAATTGGGAAAATTTCCTTGTATAATTTTCTGTTAGTCAAGTCCATAGTGTATTTTCTTTACTAATGACTGATGTAGGTGGCCTTAGCTCACTGGGGTAGGGGGTAATGCTATGTCTAGGCAAGAGGTATCATAAAGCAGGCTGAGTAAGCTAAGAGGAGCAAGTTAAAGAGTTAAAGATGGAGTCAAAATGCAGCTCAGCTTGTTCTGCGCTTCGGGTCCTAGGAAACTACCTATCCACAAGATAGATATGATGAGAGATCAGGGTAGCGTGACCAAGCGCTGTGGGTACCAAGAACTAGAAATGGATTAGATAGAGTTTGAGAAGAGTTCAGGTCAACGCGCCCGTGTACCCTGGATACCAGAGAAAAATTGAATAGGGTCTTAAGAGAACAAAAAGATATTCCCCCTGACCATTTGTTGAACCTGTCACGGGAACTGAACACTAGACAGGTACTTTCTATAGATACTTAATCATGACTCCCCCCTCATTCCCCCTGGGCTGTGGCTTTTCCCTATAAAAAGCCCTTCCTCTTTCCGGAAGGGGTCGTACTTCATTGCTTGCCTCTGCGTAGGACAGGCTGGAAGTGCAACCTCAACGCATTGATTTGAAATATACCTCTTGCAGTTACATCAAGTTTGGTGTCTTTGCAGTTATTGGGGTGGCCGCGAGTTCCCAGGAACAGGGAAGGAGTTCCATCCTTCCTGTCAGGCCTTACTCAAGCAAGTAAGTAGCACTCCTCCATGGTTTCTGCTTTGTTACATGTCTTCACTCTCCCCTCTTTCTTGAAACTGACATGGAAGTGTAAGCTAAATAAACATGTTCATCCCCAAGTAGCTGATAGTCCGGGTCTTTTATCATAACAATAGAAATGCTATCTAAGAAATTGATACCAGGTCATGAGTAATGCTATTGAGACCTGACCATGTGATTTTGGGAAACATGTGGTGGCATTTGGTCTTTAGGTTGGAAAAACAACTGAGTGCTCAGAGCCCGGTGGGATTTTCTGAGGAAAGTAAGAATGTTGAGAACAATGTAGAGGACGGAGGTCTATCTGGTGGAGTTTCAGAGGCCTTTTAGCAATTATGGACATTCGAATGGAATTTTGAATTAAGAATTTGAATAATCAGCTATGATTGAGAAAAGACCATCATTATTCAGGTGAAATCTTTTTCGAAAATTTCCCCCAGGGTCATCACACAGAATTGGGTCATAAAGCAATCACTGTTGAACCTCCTGCTGGTTACATCCAGATGGTACTTGTTTTCAAGACATGAAAGGATCCTGGAGTAAGTCTGAGGGTTGGCACAGTGAAAGGACAGGAGAGACTATAGGTTTTATGTGTCACTTGCAGTAGAATCTCCAGGATTGAAGAGGTCATGGAAGGCTTGGCATCATGTGACATACTTACAGTCTCAGAAGAGAGTTGAGGAGAAATTGTTGCTGAAGGTACAGCCCAATCCTAGCAGAGACGCGGGCATTTTGGAGATGTCAGTATCACGGGCAGTGGCATCTCTGTAGAGCCACCCTGAGTATAAAGACAATCTATGTGTGCTGTAGATGGCGGCACTATAGAAATAGAATTCCAAAGCCTTTGTAGCCGAAAAGATAGTGAGTGGATCCCTGTGAGTGAGCACTCACCTTTTATATTGTCGAGTTTTGATTTGGCTTTGCTGTACCATGAATGTTCCTTCTTATGTTAATGTATTTCAGTACTTTTTAAAATTGTGTTTTATAGGAGCCTATAGTCAAGAGAATTGGAAATTTTAAAGAGAAATTTTAATTGGAAATTTTAATTGGAAATTTTAATTGGAGTTTTTACAGAGGCTGGATAATTTAGAGATTTTAGATATTTAAGAGAGACTTTCAACTTTAAAAGAAACTTTGAATGTTTTAAAGCAACTGAGACCTGGGAGTTGATAGACTCTCAAGACTCAAAGGTAGGGGCGTTAGATGAAATGCCTGACAGAAGGGAGTAGACAGTAGAGCCCGCCTCCAGCAGGAAGACAGGGCATCAAATGAGGGAGGGGGTTGCCATCCTACAATCAAAACTCTGACCCATAATTGTTCCTGCTTGAAAGAACTGCAGGGATGGAAATGGAGAGGACCTGAGGAAAAGAAGGTCCAGCGACAGGCCTAAAGTGGGATCCAGCTCAAGGGGAGGCCCCAAGGCCTGACACTGTTACTGAGGCTATGGAGAGCTCCTAAAAATGGACCTATCATGACTGTCTTCTGAAAGACCCAACAAGCAGCTGAAAGAGTCAGATGCAGATATTTTCACCCAACCAATGGACAGAAGCTGCTGACCCCTGTGGTTGAATTAGGGGAAAGCTAAAAGAAGCTGAGGAGGAGGGTGACCCTGTAAGAGGACCAGCAGTCTCAAATAATCTGGACCCCCAAAATCTCTCAAACACTGGATTACCAAAAAGGCAGCATATACTAGCTGATATGAGGGCCCCAACATATATATATATAGCAGAGGACTGTGGGTCTGTGTTCAATCAGAGATGATACATCTAACCCTCAAGAGACCAGGCCTCAGGGAGTATAGATGTCAGGTGGGGTGGAGGGTTAGGGGTGGGAACAGCCTAGTGGAGACAGGGGCATGGGTTTGAGTAAGGGGATGTGGAACAGTTCCAGGGTTGATGGGGGTGGGGGGAGGAATAAAATCTGGAGTGTAAATAAATAAAACAGCTTTTAAAATTAATTAATTAATAAATTGAGTCTTTTGCTTAACGTCCTAATATGAGCCTTCCCTCCTAGTACCTCCCTCCACAGATCCTTCCCCCTTCCTCATCCTGTTCTCTGAGAAGGGGGAGACTCCTGTGGAAACTGAACTTTTAAATACTTGAAGTTTTAAAGTTTTAAAAAGTACTACAACTTATACAGTAGAACCCAGAAGCTTAAAGAACTCATGATATTCATGTTTGAGAAAATAGCTAGGAAAATTGAATAAAGATTCAGTGAATAGATTTGTGAATTTGGTGGTCTTTCCATCTTCTATGGCTAGAAAAGCTGAGGAATTTATAGGAAATATATCCATATGTGATTTGAGTGACCATAATTATTTAAAATCTACTTCCTTGATATAGTTTTCCCCCTTGACATGTGTATCAGGCCTCATTGTTAACAACTGGAACTCAGAACATAGGAAGCCTATGTCACTGAAGAAAGTATCGTTAAATGACCATCTGTCTCCTTGAAAAAAAAAAAAAAAAAACTCGATACTCTACTTTTTGGGGTTTTGGAAGTCTTCACATGTGAACAGAAGCACTGTGAACACTGGACCTCAGTCATCTGCAAGGAAGAATGGCTTGGAAAGTAAAGAAATAAATTGGTTATTTTGTCTATTTTCCCATAGACAAAGACAGGATAGTTGTAGGTAGCACAGAGGTGAGGCACAGAATATAGATCTATAACCCATTGCAGTGGTAGGGGTGAGTGTGGTGGGCTAGACTCACCTTGAACGATACAAGCACCCAGATAGGCAGCATCAGAAAAGGAACACAGCAGTCGACCATGAAAAATGTCTCTTTTAATTTGCAAATATAAAAGATACCTGCAACACAAATGGAGAAAAAAAGCATCCTAAGTTTTAGTTTAAGCTTGGAAGTAAGAATGTACTCTGTTTAACGAACCACTAATGTCACACCTAGCTCAACACAGTATCTAAGACACACCAGGCTTCCCTTATGTTAAGACATGTAGAAAGAAGTGGAAAAGTTTCAGAATTTAGAAACCAGAAGTGTATATGAATTTTTAAATGTAAATAGTTTTCACCTTTTGCAGAAACAAAAACAACAACAAAAAAACCCCAAAACAAAACAAAACAACCCCCCCCACTGCCTAGCAGTCATCATTCCCACATAAGGAAAATTATAACTTATCATTCATATTCCAAGTTCTTTTTGAAACTTGTAATGAGGAACTGGGGTCAATTAGTTTAAGAAGGACACTCATTGTTCCCGAAGAACAGAGAACAGAGTCAGGGTTTTTCTGTGTGTTTCTCAGAAAAACCCTGACTAATACCTTCAGTGCTCAGTAATTTGCTTTTTACTCACTCTTACTTACTCATTTTAAAGACAGAGAAAAGAAATGGAAACGCAGAGAGGAAGATTTGTGTGCTAATGTCATAAATGTTTTGCTTGGTCCAGAACATGGGAGCATCCAGTGTTGGGGGCTACTTCACTGAAACTACAGGGATACAGTAAAAGATTCACTATACATTGTGCTAGCCATCAAGGTCGTAGGGACACAAGACAGGTACAAAAACCAACCTCTTTCCATTTTAGTACATAATTGTACTGAAGACGTAAAGTTCCTAGTAAGTTTATTGCCCAGTTTGAATTGACAGCCTAGAATGGATCCCTGCATTAAAGCCTGCAAACTTTAATGAGCACATTTGCTAACCAAAGATATTAAATGTTAAATTAAAATATTATGCTGATTCAGTAGCTAGGCAGGATACTTGTGTTTTCAGTAGCTACCTGGTGATGCTGTCATGAGCCATACTATAAATAATCTGGAGTGAACATGAAAATCACCTGGAGGGGGCACTCATCATAAACCACCACACAAGTGCAAATTAAAGGTACTTTGAGATTTAATTTTATCCCAGTCAGAATAGATAAGGTACAAAAAAGTAATGATGCTAGGTTTAATGTGGAAAATGAGGACTACTTATTCACTGGTGATGGCAGCAAACTGGCACAGTCACTACAGAAATCTGTGGAGGCTCCTAAAGAACTAAATACATCTAATACATGGTACACTACAGCTCTCTTGGATATATACTCCAAAGACCTAATATCCTACTACAGAGATACTTTCATAAATTTATCTATTGCTATACTGTTCACAATAGCCAGGAATGGAAACAGCCTAGATGTTTATGATGAATGAACAATAAAAAGATGGTGTATTTACATAATGGAATATTAATCCTTTATTATGATATTCACAAGTAAATGGATGTGGCTAGCCCAAAAAGATCACATTTTTTTCCACATGTAGACATTAGCCTAGAATCTTTAGATATATATATTTTTTCTTTTATTAGTGGGAGTAATCCACAGCAGTTAGAAAATTAAAGTGCTCATAGAAAGGGACTTTCAAGGGAGTTGTGATAAAATCATTGGTATGAAGAGCTGAAGGGGAATTATGGAACGAGAAGGGATAAAGAGGCCTGAGGAAGGGGAAGGAAGAGTATGACTTCCTCAAAATATTATATGGAAAAGTACTATTGTGGAAGCTTCATATAGTACATCTATACACACACATAAAAAGAGTTAAAGTGTAGGTATCCTGTAACAAGTCAACACCGCGCTTACTAACACTACAGGCTAACAAATACAAACTTCATTCTCAGAAGTGACAAGAGAGGTCACAAAGAACCCCTAAAATGCTGTTGCCAATGCTCTTGGATATGCTCCAGAATATGATAGTAAGAATCTGCTGCTGATGACACCATGTACATGAGTTTTAGAATATCGGGAAATCAAACTGTTACCTATCTGGAAACTTTTCTACTAGCTACCTTTTAAAATTCTTGGAAGAGTTGTGTAATCTACCAGAGGTCAGAATAAACATTAATTATAGCCAGCTATGCACTGAGTAAGACTAACTGGCCTAGCAAGACATGCCTACTGTAGAGATAGTGGCTTAAACAATGTACAAGGAACTATTTTATGATTATATTTAATGTCTGCTACCCAAGATGAACACATACTAGGTACCATTATGGGACAGAGAAACTAGCACTGGACAGATTACAGTCCCTAAGAGAGAAACCACTACTCCTACACTGCTAAATATATATTATATTAAACAAGCTCCTGTTGATTTATCATTACACCCACAATTTTAAGTACCTCTCAACTTTCATCAGAGAAAAATCTCTTTTATTCAGTAGATAATGAACATCACCATGATCCTTATTTGGCAAAGGTGAAAAGAATAAGAGACTGTAGACTATTCACTTCTAAATGGACTGTGTATATCACTCCTCTCTCTTCCAAAGATGACAGAGAATGTAAGAGCCAGATTTGGTGGAAGACTACAAAGAAACACTGTCTTTGGACACAGTAGAAAAACTATATATAAGAACTCAAAGTCATTTTGAGAAGATGCATAAGACTTGTTAGGTCCAAACAACTGTCAATTCCAGGACAGAAAGGGGACATTGATATGAAGAACAATCACCAGGCAAAGAGCTATTGACAATTGTTATCTGCTGGGAAAGGGTTATTATTATTTTTTTTCTAAGAAGGTAGCCCCTGATAATTCATCATGCTTTAGTGAAAGTCCATATTTCATAGCATATTTGGGAAGCACAATTGGTCTCAACAGGGAGAAAAAACCGCAAAATTGTGTGAGAGAGAAGTGGAGGAGCTTTGGGAATAGTTAGAGAAGGAAGGTTGGATGTGATGAAAATTCATTTACAAATTTATCAAAGAATTAAAAAATAAAATTAAAGAAAGTACAAATTCTATATGTTTCTAAATGGTAGCCTGAATTCAACTCATCAGCATCTGGGCCACCATCAAAATTGTATATAAATGTTCATGGTGGCATTATTCACTATAAATGAAAAGTATTAACAATTCAAATGTTCACTAAATAATGAATGGGTAAAACTAATGTGGTATGTAGATGCAATTTACTATGGTTTTGTATTATTTTATTATTTCATGAGACTTTCTCAATAACAACAGATTTATTTATTTAAGATTGTGACATATGTTCAAAGTTTCTTCAACAATTATTTACTCAGTATCAAGTGGTCAGTACTGAAAATATATATACAATTAACATTATATGAGCTGAGCGTACTATATTTAGGAGGATATATGTACAGACATATAGATATATGCATGCGTATATAACAATTCGTGAAAAAAAGAGGTCATGGGTCTGAGTGAGAGTACCAAGAAAGGGTGTAGAGAATGGCTTAGGTGAAGAAAAAAGAAGGGAAAAATGTCAGTACAGTACAATCTCAAAAGCAAAACAAAATAAAAGACAAAAAGTCTCATATATATATATGACAAAAATAACTCATTAAATTTTTATGTTTTTAATTGAAATACAATTATCTTACTTTCCCCTTTCCATCTCCTTTCTGCCCCTCCCTGATACCTTTTCTCCATGATCTCCCATAGCCCTCCTATTCTTACCATAATAGTATTTTTCTTTTATTATTATTGTTACACACATACATGCATACATACAATAATAATATGTATGTATGTATATATTTATGTATGTATTTTTCTAAGTATGCTGTTAGTACATTTAAGGAGTCTTTCAACTAAAAAAATTGTCTTGAAATTTTGGTGTATCCTTTTTTCATTGTTGGTGTTGTGCTTTTTTTTGTGAGTGAGTCTATTTTTCAATTATTGTTATTTGTGGTTTGGAGTAGTGTCAAAAGATATTATCTTGTTTTGGTTTTTGTTTTACTTTTATTTTTCTCTAACTCATTGTATTTTTACACTTGGGTCGATAATTTGAGCTAAGAAAAAAATTGATCAAATAAATTATAAATAAAATTCAAATTTTCAGTCTAAGTCAGGTTAGAGCTACATACTCTCCCATGATTTCACTGACATGCGATATCTGGAATATATGAATCTATAGATACAGAAAATAGACTAATAGTTGTCAGGGACTACTATAGAGAGACAGATTGTGACTGTTCTTGAATATTGTGTGTGTGTGTGTGTGTGTGTTTAATGTGATGGTGAAATATTTTGAAATTCAACAATGTCAATAGTTTTCTAACATTATGAATATGTCAGTGAAATTGATGTTTATTAAATTTATCCAATGAGGAGAATAAAGATTTAAAAATAACATTGTCTAATTATCTGTTACCTATTTTTCTCCACATTTAACATAGGAACACACCTATACATTTACACATACATATATACACACTCATATACATTCACACATGCATTTGCACATACAAAATCTGCCAAGACCTTCACTTTCCACATGTCAACAGTCAGAATGACATGTATTTGCCTTTCTTTAGGATCCAGACCTAAGCAGATTATTGTCAATTATAATTACACATGACAATCTGCATGCTACCAATTTAGAACCTCATCAAGATCAAGGTGCATGACAGCTTTTTGACCTATCAATCCAGGAGGCAGCCACCTGCAGTCCTGCTCAGCAATTTTTACCATGTTTGTCAGGGAAACAAAACTCTAGGATTAACTGAATATAAACTCAGCAGAGAGGAGGAGAGGGAAGAAGGGAGAGAGAGAGCTAGAGAGGAAAAATAAAAGTTTGAGAGGTCACAGATTTGAGCTAAGAAGAGTGTACAAGTGAAACAAAGTCTGCTTGATAGTTGTCATCTAGCAAGTGGAAAGCAAAACAGCTAACTGCTCTCTCTGCCAAGAAATCTTGTCCTTCCAGAAAATATTAGATCCAAAAGTCAGACTACAGCTGCTTTCCGCATTTGCCCACACCCAGAAGACAGTCATCTTCTGCTTACGGTTAGCACTCCACCGCCAAATGTTCCCAGGGAGCTTCCCTTTCATAACCATCGCTTTCTTGTACAAACATTACTTTCTCAATGACAGTGGTTATCTATAAAGTATCCCAAGACCATCAAGAATATGAGGAGCACAGTGCTGACTCCAAAGCCTGCTTCCTGGATGTGTTCTGATCTCAGTAATAGGAATGTCTAACCTATAAGATAGCAGAGGCTCTGCCTGAATGCAAGTGGTAGAGTAAATATGCAAAAAAGAAAAATACCTTGTGAGCTCTTCTTTTATCTTCAGGGGTTCATGTGGGTAGAATTTCACTCTAAAGCACATGGTGTATGGTGGATGAGCTGAAACGTCATAAAGAAAAGGCATGAGATAAGCGGCAAAAGGTCACAGACTCAAACACACACAGGAGCGTCAGCCATGAAAGAATCTAGCAGGGAAGGGAGGCATGTTGTAGGAAAGAAGCCAATAGAATGCCCAAGAAAATACCATGATGGTGACAAAAACAAAGAAAATGTTTAACAGGATACCCAGGGCAAATGTACAATACAAGCACCCAAGGCAAGAAGTCCATCATTCTACATCACGACTCACCTTTCCCCTTTCATCTCTCAAGATCACAGCTCCAAAGGAATATTTTCTCCTCTGATGCTTCCCACTCTCATGTAAAAGCTACCTGCCAAAGGCCCCATTCAGGTTTTGGATACATGGAAGAATTTTTATTGTATGAGGTGAAGAATTGCTTTATATGTGTGTTTTTAAATAAAAAAGATGATGTCTTTGAAGTACAATTGAGATTATTAAGAAGTCAACCATATATACACTTGAAGGGTTTTTTTTTTTTATTATTACCTATATATGAGGTTAGATGAAATTATAGTTTCTAATTCTTCCTTCAAGACAAGTAGGAGTTAATCATCACCAAGCGGCTGACAGTAGTTGAACTATTCAGGATGTAAAACAAATCTGTGTCATAGAAAGAAGCACCAGTTTTAAGTCTGACTATATAATGAAGAAAATTCATATAGAAAATAATTATTGCCATGATTTTATAGTTGGGCTGGTGGGATGGCTTGGCAAGTGAAGAAGCTGGTCCCTGAGTCTGATGACCTTAGTACACACACACACACATACACACACACACACACACACACACACACACACACATGTAAGCATGGCAGGGCAAATCTGTAACCTTGTACTGATGGGCAGATACTAGAGGTTCCTAAAGTTTCTGCCTAGTCAGCACAGCCAAATAGCATGCTTCAGGTTCAGAAGGTGAGTATAACTCCCAACTCCCAAAAAGGTAGAAAACAATGACAGAAGACAATGTTCTCCTCTGCAATCAAAAGTCATGCATATACACATCCATGTGCACTTACTATACATACCACAACCACAAATAAATACCATAATAGATAGTATATTTTCTTAAGAACTAGGAAAAATGGACACTTCTCATATGGCAATAGTGAAGCTTAGAAAAGTACAAGTGGGCCTCAAGTTATTCAGCGTTCATATCTAGAACATAAAATATTTATCATTGAACATTATCACTATTTGATTATTTGAAATCATATTTAAATTATGAAACTCTTTTTATTATAAAACATTTGTTGTTTTATTTTTAATTTTATTTTGAGGTTATAATTATATAAATTTTCCCTTTCCATTCTTTTCTATCCAAACAATTTATAAACAGAAAACCATTTTTACTAAAGAAGAACAATTAAACCAAAGGATAATTTTCTATATTTCTTCCTTATTATCTTTTATTAATGTTTTCTAAAAATTTAGATAAATACATAGAATGGTATCCAATAAACAGAATGATAGATTGGCCATCCTCCTTTAGTTTGTCTTTGCTCCTGACCTTTTACTATTTAAGATATTACCAAATGCCACCTCTTCTCTCACTATCAGCAATTTTTTACATTCTTCTTCAGCTTTTATGACTATATATGTATATATATATGCATATAGTCTCATATTTTATTTGTGGATAATAAAATATCTTTTATTTATTCTGTCAAAGTTAAATCAAACTGTGCATGTTTCTTTTATTTTTATTATGTAAGGCTGTATTTGTCCCTCTCTCTAGTAGGGTGTATATAATATTTATACAACTTCCCATAAACATCAATAACTCATGTTATGTGTAAATCCAAATTTACTCAGATATTTGTATTCAATTTTCACTTATGTTATTTTCAAATTTTTACAATTAAAATATTTTGTGGTATGTATTATTTTATATAAGTCATGATATACTTCAAAAGTGGAATGGCTGGGCCAATATGAACTGGAAAATGTCTTCAAAGATAGAGAAAATCAAGTTATCAGACTGGAAGCCAACTGCAGAAAAGGTGATCACAAATGCTTTTTTTTTTTTTTTTTTTTTTTTTTTTAAAGTAGGGCCATAATCTTCTATGATCTGAACTTATCATGCCCTATAATTGGGTGTAACACACATCTAAGTACATCACACACACAAATCAAAACTAGTAATCTGAAGTGGAAATTTCTTTGGAGACTAAGTTGTGTCATGTTATGTTTTTATGGAAGCTATCTTGTGAGAGGGCATGTGATATTTTTCTGGAAACTGTCTTGAGAGAGGATGTTTTGCTGAACTAGCCATGTGAGAGGATGTTTTGTTGAAAGAGACACACAAGAGGGCTTGTGATGTTTGCTGAAGCAGATGCTTGAGAGAGAGCATGATGTTTGGAAAGAGTGCAAATAGAACCCTACAGACAGTGAAAGGATGCTTTTGCATTGTTACCCCTTGCAATGCTTCACTGGTATTCATTAGCTATGCAACCTTTCGATGGACTTTCTTAGTCTTTGTTGGTCTTTGCTGAGTCGTCTCTGGTCCTCACTAGTCTTCACTTCATAGAGAGAAACTCACCAAAAAATTTCTCGTGGTATTCTGGCTGATTCTTGCCACTTCTACTAACCTGTGCCAATTTGGTGAAGCCTTGAGGTTTCTGCTGGATCGAGCTATTGCTAAGGAATTCCTGACAACAGAGATTGGAATCTCCCCACAGAACTACTTCTTAACAGGTTCACATCTCCTTGTCTTATTAACCTTCACTCTTCTTTACCTTTGTTCAGTGGGCTAAAGGGAGGTTGAAACGTTTAGGAAACTTAAATAAGATAAGCTTTGAAAAGTCTAAGCCTACAGTGATCTTACAAAGAGACACATAGCTCCGTAGTAAACATCTGAGTAGAGGAACACCTCCACTCAGTCACCCTTACTCTAACCCAAAGGCTGCCTCTGTCACCTAAGAATTCTGCTTTATTAGAAAACAGTGCTCCCAGTATTATGGTCTTTTCTCTTTTGAATTTTTTTAAAAAAATTATTTATTTTATGTGCATGACTAGCCTTTATATATGTATGTGCATCTCTTCTGTGCTGGTGCTTGCACAGGCCAGAAGAGGACATAGAATGCTCTGGACCTGGAGTCACAGACTATTTTTGCTGGTATGTGGATGCTAGGAAACTAACTTAGGTCTTCGAAAAAAGCAGCAAGAGCAAAAAGTGATGTGAACTACTGAGCCATCACTGTAGTGATGAAAAGACTTGAGCCCTGAAAAGACTTGAGCCTTTTCTAAAACAAATACCCATTTTTTTTTTAAATCTCCTTCTACTAAGATCCATTTGCAAGTGCTTCAAACAAAGTCTTTTCACAGTGGCTCTGTGCTACCTTAAACTCTGGGTCTTGATGATTTCTTTGTACTTTTTACATGTAAATATTAATTATTTTCATATGTGTTATAGCTTGTTGCAAACAAAAAGACTCTCCTATGTTCTGATATCTTCCTACATTTTGTGGATGTGAACACAGAAAAAACCTAACATTGTACTGATGATTTTTGCTACACCCGTTATCATAGATGAGATGACACTTGGCAATAGGAAAAAAAAAAGAGTAGGAACTACTTTTCAACATGCATTTTTAAAATTTTCTTCAATTGTCATGTAACCTGTCATATGTTACTAGTTTTGGACCAATATCATCTGTCCCATGTAGTTGACTATTAAAATAGAGTTTCTGCAATTCACTTTACTAGAGAAATAAAATGAGATTAAAAAATATAGCTATTTAACATTTTTTTTATTCAACAAGGAGATAAAGTGGAGCCACTTATATTTTCAAGTGTCTTGGGCACTGGCTTAGGGTGGGAAGGTAGCACTTGAGCTGTCTGTGTATACCAGCTGTATTACTGATGAACATAATCTTTCTAGGTGTCAAATGGCATCTGGCACTTACTGCTTGGAACATGTCCAAAGACTTCAATTTCCATCTAAATAAATATTTCTCCTGTTAAATACTGTCCTTGACAAGCCACCTAACTTTTCTGCTTCCTGTTTTGAATGATGGAACAATGTTAGCCAGCATGTTGAACCCAGAAGTACTTGGATTGATCTAGTGAGCTTTTGGCACATTTACATGGGGGCATTAGCTAAATCTAAGGTTTCCTTGTTAGGAAAAATACTCATCTAAGAAGAAACAAAACAGGAGGTAAAAATGAGAGTTAAAAGAAGGGGAAGAATAAATTTTGCTCACTTCATAAGCTGAAAAATATATTCTAAGCCATGCAATAGTGTGTGTGTGTGTGTGTGTGTGTGTGTGTGTGTGTGTGTGTGTTATTAAAACCAACACTGGGGACTGTTGGTTGTGGTCATTACCACTGAGAAGAAGCAGTGAAGGGAAGAATCTGAAACACCAATTTAAATGCCTGGGTCAGGCAAATGGTCTGGGCAATACTGGCTGACAAACTGATGCAAAGACTGATGACAGGTCAAGTGTCTCCTTAAGGCAGATCAGTGGCCACTTTTGCACCAAAAACTTTTCTTTTGGAAATCATTCTTTTCAGGAATGAATAGGACTTTTGTTATATATTTTCGCTTTCTTAAAAAAAAATGTATTCAATGCAGTTTGATTGTATTCTTGAAACCATTCCACTGAAATGTGAAGGAAGAGGGGGCTTTCTATTCTCTACACCCCCTTTAATACTGCACACAAAGTACTGTCTAAAACAATAAAGCAAATATGGGGAATTAAGGGATCACAAACAGGAAAAATATAAGCTAATCTATTTCTATTTGCAGAATACATGAAATTCTTATAAGACACCCCTAAATTCTGTCAGAAAACATATAGAAATAATAACCAAATTCACCAATGTTTCAATCAATAGGGGTTTTTTTTGGTTGTTTTGTTTTTGGTGAGTTTTTTTTGTTTGTTTGTTTTGTTTTGTTTTGTTTTGTTTTTTGAGACAGGGTTTCTCTGTGTAGTCCTGGCTGTCCTGGAACTCACTCTGTAGACCAAGCTGGCCTTGAACTCAGAAATTCACCTCTGGCTCCCAAGTGCTGGGATTAAAGGCATGAGCCACCACTGCCCGGCTCAATAGTTTTTCTATACAACAGCAATAAACATACTTAGAAAGAAGTCATCAACACTTCTACTCAGAATACCATCAAAGATTATCTAGAAGTGAACCTAGGTAAAGACACAACTTTAAAGCTCTGAAGAAAAACAAGACACTAGCAAATTGAAAAATAGCCCATGCTAATGGATTGGTAAGAGCTTCTATCATAAGAACATACAACTTCAGCCCCTAATATAAGACATAGATTTCAAAACTTATGCTAGAAACAAAGGCATCTTCCCTGGGAAAAATGTGTACCCACAGGGATAAAGATAAAATTAGACTGGAGTTTTATCACCTTGCACAAAAACTAACTCCAAGTGGATTAAACACATAAATGTGAGACTTGAAAGTGTTACAAGGGGACAGAGACAATGTTTGCAGGAAATACAGAACAGGATTTTCTGACCAGGACTCAATTTGCCCAAGATTTAAGGTTACCAGTTGACAAGTGTAATTTAATAACATTAAAAAGCTTCTGCATATCTAAGGAAACAAGCAAGTAAGTCAAATGGGTGAATTGAAATTCCACAGAATTAGAATCTTTGTCTTCTATGGATCACACTGTGGATTATACCCAGAATATATAAAGAACTCAAAACACAAGTCAAACAAAACAAAACAAAACAAAACAAAACAATCAATTAAAAAATAGGTCTGGTATTAGAATAGAGGATTTTTAAAACAGAAAAAAATGACTAAAAGTATCTTGAAAAATATTCACTGTTCCTAGGAATTATGAAAACATAAATTATAAGAACTTTGAGAATTCATCTTACTCTAACCCGAATGGTAAAGATCAGCAAACCAACTGAAAACAAGTGCTCAATGGGAGGTGGGCAAAAGTAAACACACATTCCCTGTTTGCCAGACTGAAAACAACTCCATTCACTCTAGGGATCAGTAGGAAGAATCCTCAAAAACCTAAAAAATATCCCACCATATAACCCAGGTATATCTTTCATTGTTATATGCCCAAAAGGCTTGACATTCTACTACACAAATACAAGCTCAGCCATATTCATTGCTGTGGGGAATGAAAAGAACATCATCTCCACCAATTAAATGGATAGTGAAAAAGTGGTACCTATGCACATCAGCATACTATGAAGTTGTGAAGAAAAATGGAATAATGGTTTTTGCATGTAATTGATGGAATGAGAAAGGATCATATTGGGTGTGGTAAATCACACTTAAGAAAACAATTGTTTCATGCTCTCTTTCATTTGGCTCCTAGCCCCAAATCTTCAGATGTAAGTGTATATGCTGGAATAATTATAGAAACCAGGACAGTAAAAAATATGGACCATTGTTAGGGTGTGTGTGTGTGTGTGTGTGTGTGTGTGTGTGTGTGTGTGCAATAGAGAGATCTCAGTTTTGTTTTTTATTTAGTAATTCTATTTCTATTTTCATATATTACATAGCAGGTATGCAAGAAAGCTGATGTGTAAAATAGAAAAGAAGCCTAAATAGTATTTTTGGTCTTTCAGAGTTTGTAGGACTTCCATTCTTGACATTCTGGTTTCCACAGTCTCCATTAAAAAAACGAGGTGTTATTCCACTGGGCTTGTCTTCATCCATTACTTTGTGGTTTTCACTTGCATCTTTTAGTATCCTTTTTTGTTCAGTACATTCAGAATTGTGATTAGTTTGTGTTGTAGGATTTGCCAGTCTGATCTATTTGGTTTTCTTTTTCATCTTGCACATTGATAAACATCTCTTTTATTAGATTGGGAAACTTTTATTTAATGATTGTGTTACCAATATTATCTGTGCCTTTGACTTGGGTTTCTTCTACTTCCTCTATTCCTATTATTAGTGGGTGTGGTCTTTTTATAGTGTCCCCTCTTCCCTGGGTGTTTTGTGCCTAATTTTGTTTATTTGTTTGTTTTTTTTTCTAGATTTACTATTTTTTCTTTGACTTAGCTATCCATTTCTTATACCTTGTTATTAACACCTGATACTAGCTCTTCAACTTATTTTAATCTGCTATCAAGGCTTAAGTCTGAGCTTTATTATTTTTTTCCTGAGCTTTGCAACTACATTTTTATTTCAGTTTGGCTTTTCCTTATCAATCATATTTTGTTGTTGAATTTTACTTTGTTATCTTGAATTGTTTTTGTCATTTCATTCAACTGTGTTTTCATAAAGGCATATATTAATATAAATTTTAAGGTCCTCAAACATATTAATAATTGCTATTTTGAAGTCCTTTTCATGTGCTTAAACATATTACAAAAGCAAATCGTCTTGTTCGTATTTGTGTTTTCTTGCAGGGACCAGCATCCAGAGTTACAGTGTTTGTAGTATTTTTTGGTGTAAAAATCTGGTCTTGCCTTTATTGGATGGGTGTTTGTTTCTTTGGTTGCTGTTGCCTCAGTCTGACAGGGTGTTGATCAGAAGAATGAAGAACACTCTGTATTTTAGAGTTCAGACTTCAGGGAACCCCAGGTCAGTGCAGTAAGTAGGGTAAGTTTAGGTTTGCAGGTAGCAGGAGAGATGACACTCAGATTTTCTTAAATATAACTTTCTATTTGGCCCCTCAAAAGATGAAAGAGATAGAACTAGTGGTACTCTGGCTGAGTCTGAAGTGGATGGGAGTGGGCTGAGAAAACAGGCTGAGTCAGGTCTGAGTGGCAAGTCTGAAAGTACTCTGGAGAGATCAGAATGGATGAGGCGAAAGAAGGCATAGATCACTAGCTGAGTCCCAGTCAAGTGTGGTCACTGTGGGTTTCTGGTAGGGAACAGTACAAAAAATACTTTTTTGATATATAAACATCACTTAGCCTAGTTACTTAATTCTTAAAAGGAAAATAATTTTCTATAATTACTTCATTGAAAAATGAAAAATATTATTAAAAATAAAAAACATCATCTCAGGAAAACACATATAAATTCATGATCAGTATCATATAATTTTGACTTAGTTAGAAAAAAGTCCCTCCTCCAATCTATAAACTAAGTTCATGCTTAGAGCTCATAGCTCTGAAATTTTGTAGGACACGTCTTATACCTGGAATAAGTTCTGTACTGCTTTTATCTGGAACTCTTTGAAGAAAGAAAAATAAGTGTAATTGATTTGTCAGGCCCTTCAAAAACATTACAAAGGACTCAGTATTATAAAACTTTAATGCCTATAGTGACACTGGCTTTCTAGGAGAGCCCAGCTAAGTGTTGAGTGATCCCAGTGTTTTCTATAGAACTGATTCTTTTTATCTGAAACAAATGACTCTCTCGGGCATTTGTTTTTATGGGAAATTTCAGAGTGACTGTTCCTGTCCTCTGTGCATCTGACATGAACAATGGCATAATAAAGTCATTCTTGCTGGATGCCATATAGAAATGACATGAATGCAGAGATATTTGTATATGTGCATGATAACACTTGAGCACATGGTGGAAAATCACTTATTCATTCAACATAAAGGTACTCCTAAAATATATGGGAATTAAGCAATCTCAGGGAGCAGAGGCTTCATCACTGCATGCTTTATTCTAGTTAAAAATCATTATCATTATTACTGGCATACTCAACAGCAGTGATCCATTCACGCCTGTAGAAATAACTACTGCATTATTTCTTCTTTGAAAGCACAAATGCTGCTTTCTCCGCATTTTGCTTATGTGGTGGCTGGTTGGTTTGGGCATCTTAAGTCATGTTGAGGTTGTTTTCTTCTCATTGATTCTCTCTTAGGCTTTTATCAAACTCAGGTACAGCCATTTATTTACCTGTGTGCTTTGACTGCACTTGTTCTATGAACTAACTCATTTAGAAGAAACAAGGTTGCTGAGGAGTTGCTTCCTAAATACTTAAGCCCTGAGTTCTCCAACCACCTCTACTTTGTCAGGCCTCTGAATGAGATTTTGGGGGCCTAGCATTCCTCATCTCAAGTTCTCACTTGTACAAATTGTTATAGACAAACTGAAAACTCTCAGCTTATTAAACTTCCATGTCCTATTGCTAACAGTGAAGGTTTGTTTTCTGAGGTAATAAGATGTTTCTTTGAGTATGTGGTCAGAAAAAAAAATAACCAACAATTTTTATTTTTAATTTGAATGGCAATCTACAACAAAATCCAGAGATACCCCTACAAACAACCCTTTTCTCTGAACATGGCAGAACTACAACATGAATTTTTCTTTTTAACCAAGTTTACTTACTGTATTTAGGTACTGCAGAAGCCAGAGGAGAATGTTGAATCCCCTGACACTTGAGTTATAATCAGTAGCAGAGTCCTTTGGAAGAGCAGTAGGTACTCTTAACTGCTGAGCACCTCTTGATTGATTTACTGATTAATTATTTGATTAATAAATCTTTAGATTTTCTTTGAGGGATTGTTTCACTGAAGTTAAAAAAAATAACCTCAGAAATGTGGATCCCAATTTGTAAGTCTCACAGAAGATAGAATGTAAGTGATAGAATCACACCACAGTAAGAAAGCTTTCCACAGATTAATTTCTAACTATACTAAGGCTACAATAATTTTCCCAGAAATATCTGTATAGTGTGATGCATAAATGTATACTCTAACAATTTGGATGGCCTAGAATAATCTGTAGGCTTAGATTTTCAAAACCTACTTTAATAAGGGTTCTTTAATGCTTTATCCTTCTTTCTAGCCCATCACCTACAAGAGGAAGTAGAAAAAAAGAGTGAATAGGAAATGGGGATTATGGACCTGTTTAGAAATAGACCAGCAGTCCAGTCCTCTATCAAAACAACAACACTAGTCAGCAGCTGAAAGAAACTATATGTGAGGCTCCATGGATGCAGCAAAAAGTCATTGAAGTATCACAAGAAACTTTTTAGCAAGTTACTCTCAGTGAAGTAACTAGTGAAGACTTATAACACGGGGCAAAGCCAACCAAAGCCAGAGTGTTGTCAGCGAAAACTAGTGATGTGTAGCAAGGCAAACCAAGAAACACATGTATAATATCCTTGAATCTCTGGATGATGCAGACTCAAGAGTTAGAAATTTCATCTTGAGAACCTTAAGAAAAACAGGCTACTATACTGTAACTCTATCTAGTCTCAAAAACAACTGGGGGAAGTAGTCTGGTCAACAGCTGTAAGCATAGACCATAACATCATCCTTCAGCTGGATTTATGTCATAAGAATGAAGGAGAAATGATCTGAAAGCCTTCATATTCATATATCATGATAGGGAGCATATAAGAAAGTAGAATTTGTAAGATCTTGAATGAGCTCTGTTATACAATGGGCAACAGGATTCAAATGAATTGTCCTCTTCCACTCCACATAGCTACATCCTACTTTCATACTGTCCCATTTACTCTCTACTTATCAGAGAAATGGACTCCAGCTTTATGGGGGCAAATGAGTGGAATGTAATTTCCAAAGGGAAATACTTGGCTCTAAGTGGTAATTAGAGACCTTGTTGCCAATCCAATTCTGGGGCTTCAGCAATGGAAGGAGAAATGAGCAAGTTTCTCTGAGGACTCATAATACTTTAAAAGTAATGTTCAGAATGTGCAATCAGGAAAACGCAAATCAAAGCAGATTTGAAATTAAATCTTACCTCTGGTAGAATGGCTATGAACAAAAGAACCAAAAATAATTGCTGGGCAGGGTGTGGGGAAAAGAGAAATCAAAGACACTGTAGAATTGTAAATTTGTGCACTTATTCTAAAATCTCATCAGCATGTACAATCCTCAAAAACAAGCAAGCAAACAAGCAAACAAACAAACCTACCACAGAACCTAGACATACCACTCCTTGACTTATTTCTAAGGAATTTGACATCCAACACTTCAGATACTTTGTTAGCCTTTTTTATTGCTGCTCTATTCATAATAACGAGAAAATAAAAACAAACTAAATATCCTTTAACTGATGAATGAATAATGAAAATATAGTACATAAATACCACAGAATACTATAATAAACTATAAAAGAAAAATGAAATCATGAACTTTGAAGACAAATGAACAGACCTACAAAAGATCATACTAAGTGAGGTAACTCAGACTGAGAAAACCAAACATCTCATATTCTCTCTCACTGGAGGCTCCTACCTCTAAATTTTCAGATGTAAGCATATATTATGGATTAATTGCTAAAACCAGAAATGCAAAAAAAAAAAAAACATGGCAGAGGTGAATAGTTGGATATAAAAATGAGGGGAACAAAAGGGTCTGATTAGGGAAATAGGAAAAACAGAAATGGTTTCACTAAGGATAGGGGAAGAATATAAACACAGAAAAAGAAATAGGGAGGGTAAAATAGCAGTTAAAATGTTTGAAAGAATTACAAGGAATCATAATATTGGTTATCTACCTAAACAATTAAAAATATTAGGTGTGTGTGTGTGTGTGTGTGTGTGTGTGTGTATGTGTGTGTGTGTGTGTGTGTGTGTGTGTGTGTGTGTAGTATGTGTGTTATTTCATGAACATTTCCCAACTAGGCCAACAATGATGCTTCCAAGAGCCAAAAGCAACCTAACAAAGATCCCAGCACTAAGCAAAACAAGTAGTTTTTTGAATTGTTGGTCAAGGTTGTCTGAGAAATTCTGAAAATATTTGAAGCTATTGTTATTACTTTTGGTTGCTCTCTTCCAGCAAAGGTGGAAGAAAAGTCCATACTGCTGATGACACCATGCACTTCAGATACAGTGTCCAGATACCCCTCAACTAAAACTGACCTCAAAGTTCCTTCCCTCAGGACTAGCTTTCATGGTACCGAAAGCATTATGGAACCTTCTATAGGTGGAAAGCTACAAACAGTGCAACCCATCTATGGTGCCTATGAACCATAACAATGACCAGGAAGAGAGAAATCATATTTGGTCATCAAAACCCAGCTAACAACTGAGTGCGATTAAAGTGATAGATCTGCTAATTTACTAAACAAGCATGATCCCTAGATATACTCTAAGTATTTGTTCTTATACCCACAGATAATGTAGACCTCATCCATCATTAATGAAACAAATCTTTGAAACGAATGGAGTTGATTATAGAAAACCACAATTGATCAACATGCCAATTTGTGGAGCCCAGTCCTAATGGATGTATCTCCAAAACAACAGCTGCATCTAAGGCCAAGGAACATTGTGTGGAAAGATTATAAGTGCCATAGGATCAGGAGATTTGCTGTGAGAATGTGTTCTTAATAATATAAACTATCCATAATGTCTTCCAAAACGACTGCCTTAACATCAACCTAACAAAAGCAGCAATAGATATGCCAACTTGGATGAGGGAAATCCCACGAGGCCTCAACCCTACCTAAAGAACTATAACCAAGTAAAGAATACTACCAGTGAGAGAAATTATTGTCTCCAGGGAATAGCAACTACTAAATAGTCAGTCCTGAAAACATACATATAAGTAACATTAATTAATCTAGGTAAGTTATATTTAGGAATATATATGTATATACATATACACATGTAGTAAGTTTTTTTTAAAAGGAGTCCATGAATTTGAATGAGAGCAAGGAGGAACATGTAGAATGGTTTGGAGGAAGTTTGGGTAGGGAAAAGATAGAAGTAATTATAATCCCTAAATTAAAAAAATGAATAAAAAACTTTTACATGAGAAAAAGTTTATACCTCTAAATGGCTGCATTAAAAAAGAAAATTTTAATTGAGTTGATAATATAAATTAATAATTTGGAGACTCAAAAGCAAACAAATTCAGACTATTACACTATAAAAATATGAAAAATCAGAGAAGAAATTAATTAAATAGAAACAACAATAACAACAGTGATGATGACAACAACATAGTAAGAAAAATTGTTTGGTCATAAAATAAAATTCCATTTGCAGACCGATTCACAGCAGAATTCTATGGGTGTTTTATAGAAGATCTACAACCAGCCCATTCTAATTATTTAAAGAAATTAAAATGAATAGAAGCAGAGAGAACAATGATCCTTACATCAACTCTCGTAAAGACACAATAAAAAGTATAGTACAATATCCCTGATGAACATAGATGCAAAAAGCCTCAAAATAATGAAAGGAAGAAGTCAAAATATTACTATGATGGTATACTTATGTGACCCCAAAAATTCTACCAGAGAACTCCTACAGCTGATAAACAACTTCTACAAAGTAGCTGAATATAAAATTAATTCAAAGAAATTACTTATACAAATGATTCATGGGCTAAGAAAGAAAATAGGGAAATAACACCTTTCACAATAGTCGCAAATAATATAAAATACCTTGGTATAACTCTAACCAAACAAGTGACAAGAACTTCAAGTCTCTCAAAAAAGAAATTGAAGAAGCCCTTAGAAAATGGAGAGGTCTCCCATGCTCATGGATTGGTAGGATTAACAGAAAAAATGGCCATCTTACCAAAAGCAATCTACAGATTCAGTGCAATCCTTATCAAAATTTCAACACAATTCTTTAAAGTCATGGAAAGAGAAATTCTCAAATTCATATGGGGAAAAAAAAAACAGAATAACCCCCAAAATCTTGAAAACTAAAAGAACTTCTGGAGAAATCACCGTCTGTGACCATAAGCTGAACTACAGAGCAATAATGATAAAAATCTCAGGGTACTGGTACAGAAACAAATAGGTTGATGATTGGAACAGAAGAAAAGACAAAAAGAAATAAGCCCATACACCTATGTACACTTTTTTTTTTGACAAATAAGCCAGACCCATACAATGGAAGAAAGGAAGCATCTTCAAGAAATGGTGCTGGTTTACCTGGCGATCTACATGTAGAAGAATGCAAATAGATCCATATTTATGACTATGCACAAATCTCATGTCCAATTGGATAAGGGACTTCAGCATAAAACTGGAATCTAATAGAAGAGAAAGTGGGAAATAGCCTTGAATATATTGACACAGGAAAAAATTTTCTTAACAAAACACCAATGGCTCAGGCTATAAGATCAATAATTGGTAAATGGGATCTCATGAAACCAAAAAGCTTCTATAAGGCAAAAGACACTGTCAATAGGACAAAATGGCAGACTACAGATTGGGAAGAGATCTTTACTAATCCTACATCCAACAGAGGACTAATATATAAACCATATAAAAAAAAACTCAAGATGTTAGACTCTAAAAAAACAGATAACCCAATTAAAAATGGGGTAGTACAGAGCTCAATTGGGAATTTTCAATATTGGAATATTGAATGGCCAAGAAGCACTTAAGGAAATATTCAATATCAGGGAAATCCAAATCAAAATGACATTGTGATTCCGCCAATCAGAATTGGTAAGATAAAAAACTGAAGAAACAGCTGATTCAACCATTCTGGAAATCAGTCTGGTGGTTTCTCAGAAAATTGGACATAGCATTACCTGAGGACCCAGCTATACCACTCTTGGGCATATACCCAAAAGATGCTCCAACATATATCAAGGACACATGCTCCACTATGTTCATAGTAGCCTTAGTTATAGTAGCTAGAAGCTGGAAAGAACCCAGATGTCCTTCAACAGAGGAATGGATACAGAAAATGTGGTGCATTTACACAATGGAGTATTACTCAGCTATGAAAAACAATGAATTTGAGAAATTCTTAGGCAAATGGATGAAACTAGAAAATATCATCCTGAGTGAGGTTACCCAATCACAAAAGAACACACATGGTATACACTCACTGATAATTGGATATTAGCCCAAAAGCTCTCAGTACCCAAGACACAACTCACAGCCCACATGAAGCTCATGAGCAAGGAAGACCAAAGTGTGGGTGCTTTGGTCCTTCTTAAAAGGAGTAACAAAATACTCATGGTAGCAAATATGGAGATAAAATGTGGGACAGAAACGGAAAGAACTGCTGCCTGGAGACTGTTCCACCTGGGTATCCATCCCATGTGCAGTCACCAAAGGCAGAAGCTGATGTGGATGCCAGGAGGGGCATGCTGACAAGAGCCTGATATAGGGTCCCCTTAGAGGTCTGCCAGCACCTGACATATACAGAGGTAGAGGCAGATCCTCATAGAAGCAGGAGGAGGAGCGATGGAATAGGGAGTTTCTGGGTAGGGGAAAATGGGGAAAGGGGATAACATCTGAAATATAAACAATATATCCAATAAAAATTAATTTAAAAAAACTCTCAAGCAACAGTACATGGGGCAAGGATACAGAGAAAGGGGAACACTCTTCCATTGTTTATAGGATTGTAAGCCTGTACAACCATCCTTGAAATCAATTTGGTAGTTTTTCAGAAAACTGGAAATAGTTGTATCTGAAGACCCAGATATAGGATTCTGGGCACATTCCCAAATGATTCTTATCACAGTACAAATACATGTTCTCCACTATGTTCATAGCAGCTTTATATGTAATAGCCAGAACCTGGAAGCAACCCAGATGTCCCTCAAGCAAAGAATGGATACAGAAAATGTGGTTTGTTTATATAATGGAACATTATTTAGCTCTTAATAACTAGGACATCATGAATTTTGCAGGTGAATGGGTGGAAGTAGAAAATATCATCCAAGTGAGATAATTCAGAGCCAAAAGAACCAGTATGGTACATATTCACTGATAAGTAGATATTAGACAAAATTATAGAATACCCATGATACTCTGCACTGACCCAAAGAAGTTAAACAAGAAGGAAGGCCCAAGTGAGGATGCTTGCATCCCACCCAGAGAGGGGAACAAAATAGTCACCAGAGGCAGAGGGAGTGAGTGTGGGAGAAGGGAGGAGAAAGAAAGAGGGGCAGGGGCAGGTATGGGGAGAGCCAGATGAGAGGCCCCAAAGTCCAAGGGAATGAATAGAAACAAGTAGCTGTCCATTGTGGGGGATATAGGAATCTACAGGAAGTTTCAGAAACTTGGGATGAGGGTGGCACCCAGGAGTCATTGCACATGATATTAGCCAAAATACCCAACAGTGGGGGTATGAAACCTCAATAGACAACCTCCAGTAGCTATACAGTATCCCCAGTGGATAGATGCAGACATAAATCCACCTTCAAAACTTTTGACCCCAAATTGGTCCTGTCTAAAAGAAATACAGTGACAAATATGGAATAGAAATGGAAGGGATGACGGATTAGTGACTAGCCCAACTTGAGACCCATTCCACAGCCAAGCATTTATCTGTTACACTATTGCTGATACTATGTTGTGTTTGCAGATGGGACCCTAGAATAGCTGTCCTCTGAGAGGCCTTACCCAGCAGCTAACTGAGACAGATGCAGATACTCACAGCCAAACATTGGGTGGAGGTTGATGGAAGAGTTAGGGGAAGAGTGAATCCCTGATGGGGATAGCAACCCCACAGGAATATTAACAATGTCAACTCACCTGGACCTCTGGGAGCTCACAGAGACTGACCCACCAAGCAAAGAGCATACATGGGCTCTCTGAGGTCCCCAGCACAAATGTTGCAGAGGAGTACCTTGTCTAGCCTAAGTGGGAGAAGATGTACTTAATTCTGTAGAGTCTTGATGCCCTAGGGTAGAGGGATACTGGGGGGCACCCTCTCAGAAGTGGAGTGGGGGAGGAACTCTGTGAAAGGGGACAGAGAGGAGGCAGCATTTGGGATGCAAATAAATAATAAAATATCCTATACTCTACAAAATTGGGAAATCTAAATGGAATAGAAATAATTTTCTTGATAGATACAACTTACCAATGTTAAATCAATATCAGATAAACAACATAAACAGACCTATAACAACTAGTGAAATAGAAGCAGTCATTAGAAGTGTTCCAATTAACAGAAGCCTAGGGCCAAAAGGTTGTGGTGAATAATTTTACCAGGCTTTCAAAGAAGAGCTAATGTCAATACTTCTCAAATTATTCCAAAAATAGTAACTAAAAGGTTATACCCAATTCATTTTATGAGGCCACATAAACTGCATGAAGACTCAACAAAGAAAATTACAGACCAATTTGCTTCAAGACTTATATTGATGCAATGATACTGAATAAAATACTCACAAACCAAATCTAAGAATACATTAAAAAAAAATCATCTACCATGATAAAGTAGACTTCGTCCCAGAGATTCAGGGATGGTTCAACATATGAAAATCAATCAATGACACCAACCACATAAAGAAAATGAAAGGAAAAAAACACATTATCATCTCACTAGATGTTGAAAATTCTTTGACAAAATCCAACATCCCTACATAATAAAAAAATGTAAAAGAGATTATGAATAAAAGGGACATACCTAAACTTAATAAAGCCACTTACAGTGAGCTTTATAGCCTATATTAAATTAATTGGAGAAAAACTCAAAGCAATTTCATTAAAATCAGAAACAAGACAAGGGTGTCCACTCTCTCCATATCTACTCAATATAGTAATTAATTGATGGTTTAGTCAGGGCAATAAGACAACTAAAAGAGATCAGGGGGTTATAAATAAGAAACAAGGAAGTTCTAGTATTATTATTTTCAGAAGAAATGATAGCCTACACAAATGACCCTGAAAGTGTTGCTAGGAAGTTGATGAATAAACACTTTCAGCAAAGTGTCTGGATACAAGATTAACTTTTTAAAAAATTCAGTAGCCCTCCTATATATAAATAATAAGTGAAGTGGGAAAAAATCAACAAAACAACGTTCTTCACAATAGCTTCAAATAATATAAAATATCTTGAGGTAATTCTAACTAAGCAAGTGAAAGACTTGAATAACTAAAACTCCAAGTCTTTGAAAAAAGGAAACTGAAGAAAATATCAGATGATGGAAAGATTATCTATACTCATGTTTTGGTAGGATTAACATAGTAAAAATGGCCATCCTACCAAACACAATCTGCAGATTCAATGACATCCCAATCAAAGTTCCAACCCAATTCTTTACAGAACTTGAAAGGACAATTCTCAAGTTCATATAGAAAGAACAAAAAGCCAAGATAGCTAAAACAATCCTGTACTGTAAAAAAATTTCTGGAGGTGTTACATTCCCTGATTTCAAGTTGTACTATAGAACTCTAGTAATTAAAAAAAAAAATCACATGGCATTGGCATAAAAACAGACATGTTGATCATATGCTCAGGCTGTCTCCACTCCATACTTGCTGGTGTGCTTAAGTGGTCATCTTACAATATAGCATTATTAATATTCTCAAGTCCATACAAGCTGTACATTCCCAAATGCCCTTCTTGTCCTTCATCAGAGATTGTGGCTTGCCACATGGTTCCAAGCATCCATTTCTCTCCATTATCTTTTCAATACTGGGGTTTCCATGGCAACCAGGACCATACCTTTACTATGACCTCTTTTGGTCTCTTTTATAGTGCCATGCCTCAGCTTCTTTCCATGATTCTTTCAATCATGAGATCTCTATTGCAACTATAGCTGTACCAATGGCCTCTCTTGTTACCATGTCACAACTGCTCCCCATGATTTACCTCAGTCTGGAAACGCTCATGCCACCAAAACCAGTAACACAAAGGATACTCTCACACATTACCAAGATTATCTGTTAGTATGAGATGCAACCTTTGCACCATTTGGAACATAAGTCTTTGTGCTGACCATGAAGACAAACACTAGATTTCATCTCAGTGTTGCTGGTTTCTCTTTAATCATAGCTAATTTTTCAGTGCCATTTAATCAGCCTTCAATGTCCCAGTAAAGCAATATTTTCACATCAGTAGTCTTAGCCTTTTCTTAAACACAAGTGATTCTTTAGCTCTTGCTAACCAGGAAACCATAGACTCTTCATTCAAAATATCATATGAATAGTGTTAGTATAGTCTTTAAAGACTCTCAAATTTTCCCCTGAAACTTCACAAACCAGGTCTTCCTTCATGTGCATTAGTCTCAGCATTGTCTTCTAAGTTCCCACAGCAATCTGTTAAGCTCTCAGTGCCTCAAACTTCTAAACAATCCCACAATCCTACAAAAAACAACATGGCTAAGTCTTCAAAGCATTATCATGTTATCCTTGTCCTGATTTTTTGCTTTAGTTAAATTTTTTATTCCTATGACAAAACATTATGATCAAAGGGAATTTGAGGAGAAAAGGGCTTCTTTCAGCTTACAGCTTATAGTCTCTATTGAAGGGAAGTGAGGGCAAGAACTCAAGGGAAAACTAAAGTTGAGGCCATGGAGGCACTCTACTTACTGCCTTGATCTCAATGACTTCCCCCATTTGATTTCTCATACACCTTAGGACCACCTGCCAAAGATGGTACTGAACACAGTCAGCTAGGTCTTCCCTCATCAGTCATTCAAACAAACAAACAAACAAACAAACAACAACAACAAAAAACTCCCACAGATTTTGTTATAGCCCAATCTGATAGAAGCATTTTTCTCATTTGCAATTTCACCTTTCTGGATAATCCTAGCTTGTGTTAATTTGAAAAAAACAACAGACAGACAAACAAACAAACAAACAAACAAACAACATTAACAATAAAACAGCCAGCACAGGGTGGGATAGATTTTAATAGCAGGCTATAATTTTCTGAGGTACCTGTTAAAAAATTGCACATGTGTGCCCACCCCCGTGTGTGTGTGTGTGTGTGTGTGTGTGTGTTGGATACATTCTGGAAGAGATGAATTAGACAAAGAATCATGTCTCTTATGAAATTCAATATCTTCCTCACAATGCCTATAGCGAGTGACAAGGGATTCTAGAAAGAAGTGATGCTCACAACATCAGGTTTTAAAGTAATTACCAGATTGAAAACATTATTACTTTTTCTTTTTGAGTTTGGGTAAAAGAAAAAAATTAGTACTATCCAGTGAAGTTGTTAGTGTAATTTCAGTTTCCAAACACACCCATTTCTCTCATCCCCACTTGAGACTACAGACAACTCCTTAAACTATACTACCAACCCCTACAATCCAGAGGCAAGCATTTAAGGTTAACAGACATTTAACCACATGATTTCAAAGCTCTTATTCCAACAAGAAACATGAGAGCAAGCAGGGCAGATGGAGAGAGTCTCTGCCAGCAGTTGAATATATGAGTGTATGGGAGCCAAGGTCAGAGAAAAGGGGAAATGATTTGTAGTTCTCAGGGACAGAAGCTGCCATTCCCATATATTCCTCACTACCCTTATCTCCAGAGATGTGCAGCTTTGTTAGGAAACACAATTATTTTTGAATCTTTTGTAGCAGAAGTAAAACCATAGCTTGACACTTACATTTCATTTGCTTGAAGATGGACTTGTTAGGCTCAAGCCAGTGCTAGAGAGAAAACAAAAACAAAACAGAGATTGTTGGTGTGAATGGAAACTCCTGAAAAAAAAAAAAAGCTACCTTCAGAGACTGATAGATTAGAACTCGGGAGACTGGAATGTTGTAAGTCTAGATGCTAAGTACCTTACACTGGGTTAGTTCTAGCCCCCCAGAACAGCCATTTCTTGCCCACCTCTGAGTCTGAGCTAACATCTGGAGTGTAGTAGAAACCTTTTAGAATCTATTAACTTAGCAGACAATTATCTTTCTCCAATCCAAAAGCTAAGAAGGTCATCAGATCACATCTTGGGCCACTAGAAAAGCTTGCCTCACCTCATTGTACCTGACTCTCTGGTGTACTCACTGACATATTTTTGAAGAGCTAGTGACCTAAAAACCCCAGGATGACAGAGAAACTGGACAGGAATGCTTGACTGATAACCCCTGTAGATGTTTCTGTTGAAATCAACAGTCCAACCACCCAGCCTCACCTTGTTATCTACAACTTTAAAACTGTACATTGGGAAAAGCTTAATTTGACCCAGAGATGTTAGACTCCACTTTCCAAACCCCAGCCAAGGATATTCCACTTGGTTAGACACTACTAGAACTCATAGCCCCTACATATTCTCAGAAAAATAATAAATAGCCCACAGTTAACATCTACAAGTTCCATACCCTCAACCCTCTCATATAAGACTGCTGCAAAGATGCCTTGAGGGCTTAACCTCCATTACAGCCCAGTGGATGTTGTCCTTTGTTGTTCTAATTAACGTACAGTCGGCTTCTGTTAAGGTTGGACTTGTGCTCCCATTTCTTCCCCAGTTGGTAAGTCCATTCCAACCTAATACTTTGGGAAACAATGAGGGGTTTCAATGGCTCCTTCCCAAGTTGACTGCTTTCTTTATCTTAATTCTCTCCTTGTCCCAATCTCCTCAGCACTCCAAACTCACTATGGGCTAAAATTCCAATGGAACAACTCCTTTGGCCTCCCTCTATATGAGCAGTCTAAATTCTAATGCTGTAATAATTTCCTGGTTTGGGAGCCTTTATTGATTCACGGGTTAAAGTCGGGTTTTGGCTCCTTTTCTTCCTTTCCACTATTGATCTAATTCTGTTGTCCCTCTCACTTCCAGAGTAGAAGCTTTTGTACCATTTAACCACACTGAATCCATTCCCCATCCAAATAACAAGGTAAGGTTCAGGTTCAGGATAGGTGCTCTGGACACACACCATATCTTGGCCCATGTGGCCCTCTGGCTTTGCCCTCCAGGTCAGTAGAATTTTGAACCTCATGGGTGCTTTCAGATTCCCACATTTGGCTTTGTCTTCCAAGTTTTAAAAACTGAATACTCATTCCAGCTCCCTCGTCACTCATTTGCACTTTCTGGCGGTAGGTGATAACTTATTACCAGAAAGAAGCCTCACTGTTATCTTGCCTATAATGAGGTCCAAGATAACCATTGTCCCAGACACTTTGGGTTGTCTGAAAACAAACCTCAAGATGTTACTGTACTGAGATCTGAACTTAATACATCTTGGATAATACTTTTGTGTTTCTGTGTCTCACTGACTCAGACAACTTCAGGTGACAGAATGACAAAAGGTGGGAAGAGTTCCACTTTCAAGTCTGTTTTACATCTTCACTCTGATCCTTTGCTATTTCACCATTTCCACAGTTTACCAGTGTAAACTTCTAAACCTAATTCTCCAAACCATTTCTCGGATGCTAATCTGGCTACTGGGCCTCTCTCTATCAAAGTAGAGCAGCCACTATGGTCAAATTGTCTTGTGCTGTTGAATCTGAGAAGCTGGCCCTTGTCTATGGGACTGGCCTTCCCACTTCAGACTCCAAGCATGTTTTTCTTAGAATGGCCTCCTGGGTCAAATCTCTGTCCTGGGTCAGGCTAGTCTTTTGATTCTGTGACCCAGAAAAGGAAATGAGCCAGCCCTAGAAACAAAGATTCATAATCCTAACAGGGACAAGAAGCTGTCAATGAAGAGCCACTACAATATGCTCTGCTGGGTGTTAATGCTTGCCATTTCTTCTTGGGGTCTCTGGACTCATTATACTCTGAAGTAAAAGGTCCCCCAGTTCTCCTTTGTTGCTTACGTGTTTACTTTTGGTTCTGACCAATCTAACAATATGTTTGCCAAAGATATTTGTGTTAAGCCTCCTTTCACATGAGGATTGTAGAAAACACAATTGGAACAAACAAAATAATGTTCATATATTGGCTTATTAATACATGTATAAATATTATATATATTTATGCATGTATTAAATATTTTATATATGTACTGTCCACATGCAACTATGGTTTGTTCTTTCACATCATGTCCTTAGCACAAAATTGACTTATAAATGAATGTTCATGTAAACTAACATTTGTTAGTTGTTAACGTGGCTCCACTTCATTTTTTTTTCATAGTAAAACTAAAATTAATAAAAGCAATTATAATAATAATGAAAAATGATAATAATAATAACTCAGTACCAAGTTAACTTATGAAGATAGTCCTAAATACTTCTATTCCTTTTGTGGTGAGAGTTGTGTTTCCATGTCAAAAACATCTTGAGTACAGGAAAGTCTCTTTTATGGGCATCTGCCCACACTATATTAGTAAGAAAAAAAACAGAGAAAATTTACCAAGGTTTAACACTTCATTCTAGCCCCTTTTCCCAGTGCAGTGGTTCTTCTTGCTTGTATTCTTGCTGAGGCCACATAAGTTTAGCTGGAATTTGATCTCCTTGATGAAGAATGTTATGGAAAACTAACTCTATTCTAGGAATCTGGGATCAAGATGTCCTTGATAACTTATCTTAGCTCATTTAAACTGTTTGCATGCTCAAAACCTCCTGGTGCAACTGCTAACTGACATACCAGGATATGGATTTTGCCTTTAAAAGCCCCTTGCTCTAAATGCTCAGGATTCATTGGGATCCAAACTACTGAGTGTAGTCCAAAATGGCTGGGGAATAAAGACTTTCAACTGTCTACAAACTGTGTCTGAGTGGTCAGTTTTTGGTGGACTCCCTATAATACTTTCTGTCTTCCAGTAAACATCTGTGCTTTGCATTATCTTCATTGTTTAATGTAAATTCATGCTCAGAAAATTAAATAAAAGCATTGATTGAGACACCAAGTGCCCTTCCAGAATTTCTCCTTATATAGGGAGTCTTATTCTGTTCTCACAACTACTTATTTGCTAATCAGAAATCTGTGACTCTTAATCTGAAAAGATTTGTCTCATGTTACCTAGCTAAATCATAATGGAATTCCAGAGAGAGAGAGGGTCATTAGCACCCTACTGATCAGTATGCATAACAAGAAATATTCACTTTGATGAATATTTGTTATTTTTTCAGGAACTGAAAAACTGAATGGCTAAATAAGTAGTTTTCAATCTAATATGTCAGATCTGTAAAGTCTTCTAAAGCAGTAAGGAGATTTGTTCAACTCTTTCAATATTATGGGATAATTCTTCAAGAGAACAGGCCATGTATTTACTCATATATAGTCAAGCTTCTTCAAAAGAGCAAGTTTCTTCACTTCTAACCAAAATTATATCAGCTTGTTTTTTTTTTTTTTTTTTTTTGAAACCCTTACTACCACATAATAAAACATCTGGAAATATAATTCATCTTATCATTTAGCATCTATGTAACTTTGTGCAAAAATATTCTCTGCATCTCAGACTCCACAAATCTAAGGTGAAAATCCACCTAGCATCAATGTCTTAAAATTGTTATCAAAATCATAAATGTGCATCTCACAGCTGCAGTGAAAAAACACTACCAAAGGTTTGGTGCTGTTGCCCTTGTTTTCATTATATATGCATAATTTAGTTGGTAGGCACCATCTTTCACTGGGCTGCATGGAAGTGAATAATAAACAGACTGTGATTAAATCACTTTGGGAGAAATAAGCAGATTAATTTAGAATTGTGGTCAGGAGAAAAATAAAAACAATCAGAGGCCTGCCCATATTATTGTTTCATAATGACAACCACTAGTCATTTTGCCAGCCTGAAATATATAAATAACATTTCCAAGCTCTCTTTGCTTAGTATCCTTTGAAGTCCCAGACTACCCTTTCTGAATTTGAACCCACTGCTCTATGTCTCTCTTACTCAGGGAATTGACAAATCGTTGCCTTTCATGTACTGTGAAGTTGCTGCTAGTACTCATTGAAGGCTCAAAGAGAATGAATGTCATCTGGGATTGGCTATGTATGCCAAGGATAGGGAGAAGAAATATTTAAGGAATGCCTTCAAGGTCCTTACCATCTGTGCCCTAAATAAATTATTTATTCTAAATGAGCTGGTTTCTTCATTGCTTTAAGAAATACACCTCACAGTTTCTTATCAGTTCCTATTTTCTTTCTTTTCAGGTTCTGTGTATTACACTTACTTATATAGTGTGACCGATATTTACTTTTTTACGGCAACTATTCTTTCCCAAAAGGGTGATCATAAGGTAGAGTGATTTAGGAAAACTAACCTCATGTTAACCTCATCATCATGTTTCAAGGGATTCTAGGAAACCATGTTTTCAAAGAGAGCTAAGCTCAGTCTGTTAATAGTGGTTAAAACAATAGTTAAGCAATTTCATTATTCTCTAGTTTATGCATGTAGACAAAAAAGTACATAGCAAGGATTTTTGTTGCAATTTTATATGAAATAATAAAAGGTTACAAATAACACCAAAGGCAATCATTAGGAAAATAGATAAGTAAGCTGTAGTTTGCTAATATTCTGGATGATTCCAAAAGAGTGTTGATATGAGATAAAATCTTATGTCTAACATATATAAAAATTTTAGACATGGTGCAGGATGAAACTGCAAACTGCAAAATTTATTCTTTTAACTTTTTATTTATTCTTTGATCATTTTTTACAGTCCAGATTTTATACCCCTCTCAGACCACCCTCTGACTGTTCCACATCCCTTACCTCCTCTCCTTCCCACCTCTGTCTCCAAAAGGATGTTTCCACCCTCACACTCCCACCCCACCAGGCCTCCCCTTTCCCTGGAGCCTCAACTCTCTTGAGGGTTAGGTGCATCTTCTTTTACTGAGTCCAGACCCAGTAGTCCTCTACTCTATATGTGTTGGGGGCCTCATATCAGCTGGTGTATGCTGCCTGGTTGGTGGCTCAGTGTCTGAGATCTCAGGGGGAGGCCAGGTTAGTTGAAACTGTTGGTCTTCCTATAGGGTTGCACTCCTCCTCAGCTTCTTCCAGGTTTTTCCTAATTCAACCTCAGGGGTCACCAGCTTCTGTCCATTGGTTGGGTGCAAATATCTGCATCTGACTGTTTCAGCTGCTTGTTGGGTCTTTTCATGGGCAGACATGATAGGCTCCTACAGTTGGGAGAGGGAATTTGTACAGTCCCACTTCCAAGTGGAGTGATGGTGTTGCCATCCCACAGTCAAAAATTCTGACCCAGAATTGTTCCTGTCTAAAAGAACTGCAGGGACAAAAATGGAGAAAAGCCTGAGGAAAAGGAAGTCCAGTGATAGGACTAAATTGGGATTCAGCTCAAGGGCCTAACATTATAACTGCAAAATTTATAACTGTAGCAGCTGTTAGCAACCCAAGGGAATATAGTCATAACAAATGTGTCAGTACTACAGCCACCATTCCAGAGAGCTTATAGTGCTAACATTAGTTTGCATTTGACTCCTTTTGATATCACTTTCCTTTGTCAATTTAGTTTGCATGTCACGATCAAAGGCAGTTAATATCCAAAATTATGCACGGAACATACAGAAAACTTGATTATGTTGGTAAAGATCCTGAAATAACTCAGGAGGTACAAACCTGCCATTATGAAGTAATTGTCCTTATTTAGAACGAAATGAAATGAGTGTTTTTCTTGAGACATGTGAAAAATGTTTCAAGGTGCAACTATATTGTTAGTAAGTATGTGATTATTATGTTGTTTAGATTTGATTACTTATATGGAAGTGTTCTTCAGCCTTTGGCAACAATGATATAATGACTAAGATACTAAGAGAAGGATACATTGAGAAAACTTTGGAAATTTTTAAATAATCTATCATATAAATAACATGATTTTTTTTAAAATAAAAGTACAAAACACTATAATATTTGAAAATATATATACATCTAAATCTAGTTTTTAAGTTTAGAAGCAACACACTAAAGTAATATCAGTGGAAGAGTAAATAGTTTGAGTGAGGTACAAAAATTTAATGGTGTTGGTTAAAGAAATTTAGAGCTTCATTCTTTTGTGTGGCATTTTATCTGAGATAGTTCAATTCTAATGTTTTTCCATGTATGGGCATATCCCATGAAAAATTAAAAATAAGATGTAAAAAAAAGAAAACTAAGATCTACTAAGAGGATGAAAGTAAATTTCATGTGATTTTTTACTCTGCATGAAGAATTTTCCTCATAATAGAAATGTAAAGCTCATCTCAGCACTCAGGGTCACAGTCTCTCCTTGGCTGGTACAGTGGTAGCTTTCAGTGAATCCATTTGTTATTGATCCCTTTCCTCTTCCTGTCTCACTTTTCATTCTCCTCCACCTAAGGGCATTATTTATGCATTTGCCAGGCAGCTTCCAGCCATTTGCCTCTCCATTCTCTTCTTTTGTTTCCTTCAGTTGCTTGTTCTTTCCAATTGAGTTAAGAGCTGGCCAATGATATCAGCAACTTCTATTTTTACTAGAGGTCTAGATGTGTAAAACTATATTGCATTATGGGATCTGCTTCGAAGGTAGATATGGGCCAAGGTACTTTTCCTATTTTGTTTAAGTTCATTTGCTAACTGGCATTGATGACACTTTGATTTTAAAAATAAATAATTCTGTTTTATAACTAAAAACTGGTATTTCTTAAGAAAGGCAGAAAGAAAGAGCTGCAAACTTATATGAATTCATGGCTAGTGAAGTCTTCATTTCTTTAATGCTCTTACAGAAAAAAAAGTCACAAAACACACAGAAGCTAAATTCCCTCCACAGGCTTACAGGATGAACTGAGGTAAAACGTGAAAACAGAGGATTATTGATTAATGTTACTTGAAAGTACCAGGAGAGCATCAGCAACAGATGAGATCAGGTTTAAGCAGTTGACCTCTTTTTTTTTTTTTTTTTTTTTTTTTTTTTTTTTTTTTTTAACATTGACACTAGGTAGAGTTACTTGGGAAGAGGACCCTCAGGTCATAAAACGCTTCCATCAGATTGGCCTGAAGGCAAGTCTATATGGTATTTCTTTATTACTGAGTGATGTAGGAGGGTCCACATCCCGTGGACATTGCTATTTCTGGGTAAGTGGTCCTCAGAAGTATAAGTCATGTAGCTGAACATAAGCCTAGACAGCAAGTCAGTTAGTAGTACTCCTCCATGGCTTCTGCATCAATTCCTGCCTCCAGGTTACTTCCTTGAGTTCCTGCCCTGAATTCCCTTCATGATGGACTACAAGTATAAGTTAAAATAAACACTTTCCACACCAAGTGGCTTTTAATAACAGTGTTACAACATTACAGATATCTAACTAAGACAATAGTGTTTCTCTTTTTAGGAAAGTGGCTCTTTAAGCTATTGGAATCTACTGTAGGGTAACCTCTATAATTCACCCTTCCTTTCAAAAGCCAGTTTTCTTTTTTAAAATAGTCATTGACTGAGGCAGGATATATATATATATATATATATATATATATATATATATATATATATACCGTTGCATGATCTCTGATTCCTTAGCTCCCTTGTGAGATAAAAGAAAGGATTTTGTCCAATATTATGATATTAAGATATTACTTTACTTCCTTCTTTTAAGGCCACACACACACACACACAAAAGCCCTGCTGAGAGGCCCAATATAAAAGATACTTTAAAACCAACAAAATTGACCCTGAAAATATCATAAACCCTTTCTTAGAACACATTCATTTTAACCGAGAGTAGATTAAATAAAAAGAGAAAGAATAGAAAGAAACTGAATAAAGAAAATACAGATAGAATCCAAAAACTTTCTACATTGTAATTTTCTCATCTGCACTGACAGAAGGAAGGGATGCAGGATTGGGAGTAGGAGATTGAGTTTGCTACTGCAGTCCATACTCTGACCCAGGAGTATAAGTGTGTCACCAAATCTTTCTATATTTCTTTCTTTATAACTTTCAACACCAATTGTACATATCAAGATAATTTCTTCTCTACTTATCTCACATTTTAATCTGGAATATTTGGTGGGAAGATAGTATGTGAAGGAGCAACTAATTTATAAGCAGTTTGATTTTTAATTTAGTAATTGTTAAAACCAAAAATTTTAAAAACAGCTCCTAAAGTAAATATTATAACACATATTTATCCTCAAATGTTTGGTTTCTGTTGACATGGATTTAGCTCATGATTACAGAATAAGTTACACTTCTATCTATTTTGTTTCTCAAACATCTTAATGCTGTAAAGTAGAAAACTGTATAACCCAGAGACATATCCAACAATCCATAAATCTTTCCCCTTAATAGTACCAGGATCCAAATGTCTAAACAGCTCCCACTATGGCCCTGAAAAATGTTACCTGATTCTCATATCCACCAGGACAAAGCCCAAAGCAACTAAGTCCTGGTGTTATACAGATAAATTATACTATTTATGGGCCCTTTGCTTTCTGCTGCAAAGGCAAGACTATCTGAGTGAATATGGACTTAACAGAATTCTGGATGGTAAAGCAATAGAGAATGTCCCGTCGTTTCCCAGCAAGTAAAATGTACTGCAGTTATTTCTGTAAAACATATGAGAACAAATGTAAAACAAGAACAAATGATAAGGTACTTATTATCCATTTGTTTGGAGTCCTCCACAGAAAGAAAACTTAATTGCTTTGGGGCAGTGGTTTTTATTTTTGTAGCCATACAGTCTTGGATAGCTTAAAAAGGAGTGGCAATTAAGAAAAAATGTACAAAATGAAGGAGGAGGTGGGTAAGCAAAGAAAGCATAAACCTCCATTTAAATATTCACTATAAGATAACTCTGTATTCCATCTTTATGGGGCTCCCTACAATGCTCAGAATACTCTATACATCCCTACATCCTTCTAATCCGCCTTAGAAGAAGTGGGTATTTTAGGCTTTGTGGCCAATATGGTCTTTGTAACACTACTAACTGTTTTTTTCAAGTATAAAGTCAGCCAAATCAATATGTAGTCATAATTGTATTCAATTAAAATATAACTTGTGAAAACATACTTTCATTCTAGCTCCCATTTTACACTCAACAAGTCAGTATACATTAAAAAATTAAACTCATAATATGAATATAATACCTTGTAAAAGAATTATCTGTTATTATTATAAACTATATTGGGATAATAACAAGCAGTCAAAATGGAAATACGGGAGCTGAACAGATGATTTCATGTATAAGGCACTTGCTGCTCTAACCCAGGTCTGCTTCCCAGGACCCACATGGTATTGCACAACTACTTATAACTCCAGTTCTATGGAATCTGAAACCTTTAGGTTTCATTGAACAACAAGTATATTAGTAGTACAAACATGTACATACAGGGAAACATACATACACATAAATAAAAATAAATTAAAATTTAAAAATAAAGGAAGTTGTGGAAATCATTCAAGTTTATGTTTTATCAGTGCAACACATAAGATGTTATAACATATAAATTTAATAAGATTTGCTGATGTGTTCTAAGGCCAGGTATCCCCAAGGATCTGTTTAAACTCTTTAAAACATGGACTATAAAATCAATTATATAAGTTTGATAATATGAATGATTAATTGAAAGAACAGAGGTACTCTTTGTTCTATAGATAAGAAAACGTGGGATAGAATGCTGCACAGAGGCAAATGGCCTGGACAAGTAAGTACTCACCGAGTCTTTCTAGTATCACCTGGTAAATTTTCTAGCCATTGACCTTGAAACTGTCAAGTCTTCTTAGGGGCTGAGCCTATAGAAACTGTGTATTCCTCATTTTTTTGTCTGTTTTAATTAGGGCTTCCTGGTTTTGTTTTCTAGACTATATCTTAAAATATGAGTGTTGCTTAGCTTCCATCTAAAGTCTCGTCCTTAGCTCTACAATTGCATCTCAGAGTTTGAAGAAATAAAATGTCTTATAGGTTGTAAACAATTATATCAGAGGCCTAAACTGTTTATTCAGCTCCTGATTCAAATTTTCAAACATTCACAGTCTCCCCTCTTTAACTATACTAACAAGTGTTCCAATATCTACATTGTGTACAATAATGGTAAAACTTGAAGTTCTTCTGTCTGCTGAAGTATTCTCATCATTTCCTAAAATGTGGCAATGTTAGTTCTTTGAGCCACACCTAGACCTCTTAGTAACATCCAGCTTTAAAGAGTTGATGACAGTGCTCTATGCTATGTGGCTCCAGTGACTAAGACTTCTTAGGAGAACAAGTTATCTGTATCCCATAAGGCATCCAAGACACTGTAATTTCTTAAATAGTTCTTTTTAACTTAAATTATGTTTATGTGCATATGTCTCTGTGTGTATGTTTATGTAAGTGTACGTGTCTATATAGCCAATAAAAGAGCCTAGGATGTCCTCAGGATGGACTTAAGTTTGGTTGTAATCTGCCGAATATGGGAGTTGAAAATAAACCCAGGTTCTCTGTAAGGGTAGCAAGCACTTGAAACCACTGAACCTCCAGCTTCTGAAATTGTGATATTTAATACTTGATGACCTTTAAAAATGTAATAAGCAGGCAAATCCATAAGCAGGGACTTATGCTTACAGTGAATCTTGTTCTGTTCAGGGCTGTCCTAAATCTTTGGTTCCTTTCCTGTTCTCAGTGATGAGCATCTGGGAAACAATTATCCGGAGGAGAGCAGCAGGAAGCAGTCTTTCAATAGCAGGAGCAGGTGGTGGCACATAATACCATCTGGCTTCCTGCCACTATCCTAATAGTTTATCCCATTTTGTGTCCTCCTGAAGGTGCTTGTAAAAAATGCAAATTGTTTTGATACAGACAAGACCTTTTCCCATTATTAATAAGACAGCAATAGGTTCACTATATGTTTTGCTATATGAAAAGCTCAGTGCTGTGTTAACTTACCTTAAGGGGAGGTACAAGTACCCAGAATATAAACAAATATACAACCTAGGTGTGGGCTAATTCTTCTCTGGTTGGGCTGGTGACTAGAGTTTGCATTAACTCCAATGACTAATATCAGGATTCTTTGCTTAGATTTGGAAAAGATGGTGGGGTACAAAAATATGAAGGGAGATCCAGTACAGTTTACACATGAAACCATAATAATAGAACTTTGAGTTATGAAATTTAGCTACTTATTTAAAAAAGGTATTCCAAAAGTAACTTACCCTCATTATCTGAGAAAAATGATGAAATTAAGATGATTAAATAACATTCCATAATGTTTTCCTATCAATGAGACTGAGAAGTACAGGTAACCTCCTACTAAGTACACAATAAGAATAGTTACACTCTGCTTCTCTAGCTTAGCTAGTTCGCTTAATTTGCTAGCTTCTGTAAATAAGTAATTCATCAAAGACTGTTAACAGTAGCCTTTAACAGAAGTTACAAATATTTGTATGTTATGCAGGCCACTAAGCGTGCCTCTAACTACTCACCTGGACCTAGCCAGATCATAGTAATTGTAAAAGCAATAGCATCAATTTACAGTGAGAACAACATATACCTCAGAATCAATATATGCCATGTGTCAAGCATTTATATACCTACTCTAATTCTTCTAAGAGTCATAAATGAAATTATTTTATTTATTGTTTCCATTGGAACAAAGTACTAAGCAAAATAACCTGCTGGGTCAAACAGCTTACTAACCAGAAGAGGCAAGGTTTCTCAACCACATCTTTCTGATTCCAAAAGCTATGCAATCTGAAGAGGTTTGGTTGGTACTCAATAGTCGAATACTTGCCAAGCATGTAAAAGGATCATAGTCTGATCCACCGAAATGGGAAGATCAAGTCAAATCAAAACCTCACAGGTAAGGTCCCACAGAGCCACGTGCCTATAATTTTAAAGCCTACAAGGCAAAAGCCAAAGGATGTAGATGAGTTTGAGGCCAGTCTAAGGTAAATTCAAGAACCTGGCTCAAATTAAAATAAAATATTTTCAGCAATAACATTGCAACTGATGCAGGTTTACAAGGCTGCAGCAGCTTATTAATATTGAGAGAAACAACATGGTTGTAATATTTTTCCTGTCAGTCCTGTTTTCCAGGCAAATGGCTTTATCCCCAGTCTATCCCCTGTGTGTTGTACTATTTCCTTCAATATTTTGTGGGTCGATTACTATTTCCTGCAATACTATCCATTAGTTAACCCACTCACATAAAACAGTAGCAGGTGACTATAAAACAACACTTGTAAAGTACAAATTAACTTTAGAAGTAAAGAGACCCTGGAAATATTGTATATATTAACATTTTAGTTATTACTTGTACAAGTGGAAAACTAAAGAGAAGCAGAAATAAGCTATATCAACGATACTAATGATTAGTATTTTTTTTTTTTTTGTTAGATGAAAGAAAGACATAAGGGTGAAAACAGAGGGCAAAGTGGGGAGAGATGTAGAAGTTTTGGTTAATGGTAGATTTAAAAGGGTGAATGAATAAATGTACTCAGATATTGTAATAAGGTCCACCTCTGGGCTTTGGCCATGTAACAGTAAGAGGAATGCATATGGTAAAAATAAGAAAAGAAAAAAAAAGATAAAAGAAAACCTTCACAGGCATGGACAGCAGGCTATAATGTCATCCCCTTATGTTGATCTGATTTACTAAATAAATAAGAAACAATTGGTGGGGTGGGGGAGAGGAGTTGAGTGGAGATATAAGAACAGAAACACACTGGCAGGTAAGGCATAGCTGTCGAGTGGAAGAAAGGGGAGATGGGTGGCGAGTGATATAAGAATACAATCACTGACCTGAATGTTTTTTTCACCTTCTTGGTAGTGTATAGTCTCCTTGGTCCTACCCCAGGCTATATTCTGGGTTGATTTTTTTGACCTATCCCATTCTTCACTCGTGGACTACATTTTCCTCCTGTGCAAACTTCTCCTGATTCTGTTCTCAGAACTGTGTTTAGGGTATCTATGTTTAGAATTGCAATCTGTAATGCAGACTGACCTCTTCATCCATACAAAGTCATCAAGAGATCTTCTTTATCTCTTCTGACTAACTTTTATTTGAAATATTTTTTTTTTCAGTTATTGGAACAGCAACTCCTTTTTCTGTTTTAGTTCTAATTCCTCAACATACATTTTGTGGTCTTCTATCTGAAATTTAGGATTAGTTTTGATAGTGATACACATTTATTGGAAAAATTAGATTAATCCTGTTTTTTAAATTAAAAAATAATTACATCACTTCCCATCTTCCATTTGCTTTCTCTAGCCCTTATCATATTTTCTGCCCCATCAGTCCCTCTCAAACTGACACATACCATTCAACCTATACTCTATTTCAATACCTTCTGCTGTTATTTGTTATCCATAGCTATGTACCCAGTTCATTAGTTCACAACAGTTAAGCTTCCTATTCAGGCAATGCCACTGGGAGTGAAGAAAAACACTTTGTGGTTTCTAGTGGCCCCATAAACTCAGGTATTGCTGATAAGAAACATTTAAACTTCTCTTGCCTGCCTCCAAATAGAGATTCACCACCTTCTTCAAAAGTCTCTTCAAAATAATGTGAAATGAACCATTTTAAAAAGTGCATTTCAGTGGCACTGTGTTGAATAAGCCTCACCTTTCCAAACAGATTCTAAACATTTTCATCATGCTGTAAGGAAACCCAACCTCTACCAAATCCATCCCATACCCCTGCCAGTAGGTTCGAATGATGGTGGTGGTGTTTCTTTATAATTGGATTCTATGCAACTACTCTGAGAAGGTTTACAAAGTCTACATTCAAAGAGCATGGGGCCATACCCACTTTTCTTCATGTGAGCCCAGCTTTCTAAAGGCTTTTCGTTTTCCTATTCCTTCCTGTCACACACCCACCAGCTGTTTCATTTCTCAGTTCAATAATCCATTAGAATAAAGGTACCATAAGTTTTCTGGAAAGAATCCAACAGTGCCCAGCATTCTGGGCCTTTCCTTAACCCCATAGGCCGAAGATCAAGATTGGTTCTTACCCTTTGCTTCTCTGGGTCCACATAGCGAATTCCAAAGTAGTCCTTCTCCAGCAAGCTATAGTAGTTGCAGATGTATTCAATAAGAAACTGCCCTTTCGTTTCCCTCTGTAAAGGAAGCACATTTAAGTTACAGCTAGAGCTCACATGCACACTCTCTGTCTATTCCCAGTCAGATCTGTGTTTAGAACAATGGGTTTGGTCCCTTCAAACATTAGCATAAATGTTTCTAATATCATTAATTACAACCTCAGCAAGCAACACATTTTACAAAGTGAGCAGCTTAGTAACTTTTAGTTTGTTGTGACCACTAAAGTGACAAGAAGCAACTTCAAGTAGGAAAGACTTATTTTTCATCATGGTTAGATGGGATTTAGTGCATTCTGGCAAGGAAGGCATGGCAATGTAAATGTGAGACTGCTTGTACACTAGCAAGCAGATGAGGAAATGAAAGGGTGAAATAAAACATAGCCAGGAAACAAAACCACCACTATCACTACCCCTCTTCCAACAACAACAAGAACAACAAAATCAAAACCAGCCACAGAAAACAAAGACATATTAAAACTACCTCAAATCCCAAATACAAAAACTCACTTCTGCCAATAAAGTCCAAAATTCTAAAGGTTTCAAAACTCTCCAAATAGCACTACTATCTGGAAGGCAAATGTTCAAACACAGGGAACATCTGACATGCAAACCATAAGAATGAACCAATAAAAATGCATGTGTGTGCTTGCACCTGTGCACATATATACACAGACTTGAAATCACAAGAATACACAAAATTGGAAAAAATAGGCTACACATCAATGTCCCGCATTGGTACAATGTGTCCTTGTGTGTTCTGCTTTATTCTATCATAAGTCATTTAATTTTCTCTATGATATTTACAACTGAGAAAACATTTCATACTTCACTACCATATGGAAACCCACAGTATGCAAATTTACAATGCCTTTGACTCTTTGCTCTAAATGGTCTAAGTTATTTACTGATTCAGGTTTCTGAGACAACTGAGCAACAAAAGTATTCATTGACTTGTTTAAGATCACTCAACTTTCATCACCTAGCTTCTTCTCTCTTTTTTCTTCTCCTCTTCTTACTCCTTTTCTTCCACTCAGTACTCCTCCTACCTTAGCTCCTCCTACACATCACCCTTCCTGTTAAAATGAAACTTTTCTCTCAAAATACAATTAGAGCATAATTATGCCAATTTGTACCAGTGAGGTACAGGATAGTCCTAATACCCAGTCCATCCTTTTGTTGACTAACCAGCTCCTCTGTCATCTATTCTAACTAGAACATTTAGTTCTGAACCTGGCTTTAGGATGAATGTCAGTTGATGACCATCCACTCAAATCTTTTCTCTTAAGGTCAATAGCTATATGTTTTCAACCCCATCAGAAATCCAGAATGACTGAGTTGACTATAATTGTGGGAAGCACAAAGCATAGCTTCTAAAACTTAGCCAATTTATAGAGACTGCTGAACACCTGGACACTCCCTCTACTACAAAACATTGGAGCATCTGTTCTTCTGCCTTCTGGCCCAGGATCTTCTGACAGACCTTAGTGCTGCAGAATTATTAAGGGCTGATTACTCTGTCTAGGCAGATATAATCAGTCGACTATTCTGCAAGTGTGTCCTTTTCTGGACAGTAATTTGTCTGTAGAAGGAAAGTGGCAATTCTTGCCTAGTGGCTGTCTCACCACAACTGGAGTAACTCCAAGGATGCTCAATTTCTTCTTAGAATTCAATATAGGAAGCTGTCTGGAGCAGACAGGTCTCTAATGAAAATGAACATTAATACTGAGATGTTTGTCATGTCAACTTATAAAGCCCATGATTAATATTTTTTTTTTAAAAAAATGTATAAATGCAAAAAGGAAAAGGGGGCATGGCATAGGGGTTTCCTAAGGGGAGTTGGGGGGGGTGGGAAATGGGGATAGGGGATGCCATCTGAAGTATAAATAAAATATCTAATTAAAAAAAAGAAAAAAAAAGATAAAAAAAAGAACTAATTAAAAAAAAAGATCACTCAACTTGCATGGATCAAGGTAGAATTTCAGTAACAATACTTGGATTTGGAATATGGCTTTCTGGTCTTTCTAGAATATTTTGAGACTACTCATGGTTTGAATGAGATGGATGCACAGTGAAAGGCAATGGAATATCCTAGCTCCCACTAATAATGTTGTGAAAATCAATGTATTTGGTTTGAGAAGAATGATAAATCAAGAAAGAAGGGTATGCTTCAATCAATCTAACTCATAAGGGATATTTCTTTATTCCTCAGCAATAAAGATTGTTGCTCATGTAAAGGTCCCAGAGTTGGCTCCCAGCACCCACATGGTAGCTCATCACTATCTTTAATTTCAATTCCAAGCAATTCATTGTCCTCTTTGGTCTCATTGATTTCTTTTGGCAGTCAGATGAATGTGATACCAAGACAGACAAAGCACATGTCATATATATAAAATAAAATAAAAATAAATTTAATAATAACAATAAATATATATAATTACATATATAATATATATTTCATTGAGCTGTTTCTTTGTTTCTTCTATAATATTCATATATATGATGTATAAATAAGTAAATATAAAAATATAAAAAATAATAAAATTATTATTTGTCTTAGTTGCTGACCGATCTATGGAATACTTTAGGGGTGCCATGTGACCTACAAATAGAAATTGTAAAATTTGATAAATGAGTCATTGTTCCAAGATAGTAATAATTAGTTTTAAGTTGAACATGATGACACATGTTATCTTAGTTCCTTTTTTATTGTTGTGTAGAGAAACAGTGATCAAGGAAACTTCTAAAAGAAAGCACTCAATAGAAAACTTGTTTAGTTTCAGAGAGTGAGTACATGAACATCATGGCAGGGATCAAGACAGCAAACAAGCAGTCATGGAAGCAGTATCTGAGAGCTTATATCTTATCAACAGTAAGCGGGGGGGAGCAGACAAAGAGAGAGAGAGAGAGAGAGAGAGAGAGAGAGAGAGAGAGAGAGAGAGAAATAGACAGACAGACACAAACACAGTGTGCGTGCATGTGTGTGCACACACACACATACACACACAAACACACACACATACACACACAGAGAAAGAGAGAGACAGAGAGAAAGAGAGATTGAGACTTGAGACTTGGCATGTTAAGGACTTTTGAAACCTCAAAACCCACCCTGTATTTGTTATCTCTTCCAACAAGGACACACCTCCTAATTCTTCCTTAAGCAGATCCCCAACTAGGAACCAAACATTCAAATTTATTAATCTTTGGGTTCCATTTTCACTCCAGCCTCGACATGTTTCTTTAATCACAGTAATCTATGGACCAAAGCAAGATGATTTCTGTTAGTTCAAGGGCAGCCTGGTGTACATATCTAGGCCAGCTAGCGTGACATACTGAGATGTCAAAAGGAATGCAGATTCTTTATATCATTCATCAGGATCAAGCTGGGTAAACCTTTTTATTCCTCTTCTCTAAATGCCCTACCCATCCCATACTCCAAGAGGCAGCTCATTTCCTACATCTAGTGCCCCAGCCTTTTTCTCACTAACCCTGAGACAACCAACCTCTAGGCTTTGGCCAGAACCTGTCCTCCTACACTGACTTCCCTGATATATAGGCAGTTCCCATACCACTTCTAACATCTCCACGCAACCACATTCAGCATATCTTTCTCCAAGATCTAGCTGATAAATCATTTTGACCCCCTCTTCCAAACACACACATAAGCCCCCCAGATAGATAAGGTCATACATTCAGTATCCCAGATTAGTAAAGTCACCTTTGACTAGACTGCAAGCAAACTATAGGCTTCTCTTGAACAAGTCCTTTTTATACCACATCCACCCTGTCATACAGCTAAATGTTACTCTAGAGTCTAACCATGCAAGTCCCTGTGTTCTTCAAAACAATACACCCTCCCCAAGCCCCATATCTGTCTTCATACTACAAGCTTAGACTGGGATGCACATTCTGCATATAAGCCCAGATACCTGTGACTATCTTATTTCATTCCAGCTAAGATATATCTAACCTTTAGGCCAAACTCATTCTGCACATCCTCTATTATACCCCAACCTGCTTTCATGTCAGACACAAAACTACACAAGGAATTTACATGCATAGTTCCCATTGCAAAACTACAAGTGACATAAATGATTACAGGAGTAATGCCCCAATCTACACACAAAATATAAGCCAACTAGCCAACCAACCAACCAACCAACCAACCAACCAACCCAAAAGACCGTCAGTCCTGTAGAAATTTCTACTAGTGAGAATTATCTACATGAACCACAGGACACAGAATTTAGGAGAGCAAACATAAACTTCATCAGGGATTTCAGAGTTTAAAGAAGAAACAAAGAAACAGGTCATTGAAATTAAAGAATACTTAAAGAGAAAAAATATCTGGGCAGTGTTCAGGAAAACACAAGTATAAGAGTAACAGAAATGACAAAAGTAATCCAGGGTTTGAAAATGGAATTTATTGAAGACATAGAAATATAGAAAATGATTCAAGCTCAAATGAAGATGGGATTTAAAAACCCAGTAATTCTACTGTAATCCTCAAAAGAAAGCCTTACAAGTAAAATTAATTAAGCAGTAGATAAAATATCCAGACTCAAAGAAGTAGAAGATGTATACCAAATAAGCAAAGAATATGGAAAAACAATAAAATGAATATACCAGAAAAGAAGAACATCATGAAAAGACCAAACTTGTAAATTATTTGTATAGATGAGAGACAAGAATCTCTAGTTCATGAATAGGACCAGATCTTTCACAGGATCATAGAAGAAAACATTCACAACCAAAATATATACACACTCATACAGATACAAGATACAAACAAAATACCAAATGGACAAGACCAGAAATGAAAAACCCCATGGCATATCATAGTTAAAAGACTAAGTATACAAAAAAAGCATATTGTAAGCTACAAGAGAAATGACATGAATAAGAAGTAGAGAAAAAGTCATTAGAATAACTACTGATTTCTCAGTGAAAACTATGAAACTTATTCAAGCATAAAGCACTTGATTCTAAGTTCTATAAGAGCATGATTGCCAACCTAGACTAACTAGTGAAACCATTCCACATCATTGAAGGAGGAAAACAAAAACCTTCCATTATAAAAATTCCTTAAAAGAATTTATATTTGACAAAAAAAATTAAAAAATGCTGGAAGTAATATTTTTGGATGAAAAATGAGATACATATAACCAAGAAATTGAATAAAGAAGCACTAAGGTATAATTTCTAAATGTAGGCACCACTGAGAATAACAATATCACAATAACAACAATTAATACACACATTTTAATAACAACATTAAATATCAATTGCCTCAATTCTTCAGTGAAAGGACCAGTTTAGCTAAATGAATCAAAGACAAATCTACTCTATTTTCTATAAGAAAAACATCTTAGCTTCAAAAATAAGGACCATCTTGGAGGTGAAGAATGGACAATAGACTTTTTAAAAAATGGAACCAGACAGCAAACAGAAATCACTATCTTAATGATTCACAAAAGAGACTTCACCCTAATCAGAATAGATGAAGAAATCCATTCTAAACAAGGAAACAGTTAATGAAGACAACATTACTATCCTACCATGAACCTAAACATGAACTAAACTCTGTTGCATCCTATTTAAAAACACAGAGTAACATCAACCATGAATAGTAAGTGATTTCAATACCCAACTTTTCCCAACAGATGTCATCTGGACAAAAATTACACAAAACTTTGAAATTAAATGACTTCTTACATCAAATGGACTTAACAGTAAGATGTGGAACCTTCCACTCAAACACACTGAAGCTACTCTAAAATAGACTACACATTGGGACATGAAATAAATCTTTAAAAATAAAAATTGAAGTAATTCTGTATTATATCTGAATGTAATGCAAACAAACCCTCAAAATCAGCAGTATAGAATCTTTTGTAAATACATAGCTTTATGAGATTAAATAATTCAGTACTGAATGATGAAGAGCTCAAAGAAGAAACGAAAAAAGAAAAATTTTCCTGGAACTAAATGAAAATGAAAACACAGCACAACAACCCCTGCATGGAACACATTAAAAGTAGCCCTAAACAGGATGTTTGTAGCCCCAATTACCTAAAATAAACAAAACAACAACAACAATCAGACAGAGCACAAATAGATGACTTAATGATGTAATTCATAAAATGAAGAGAAATCTTAGCCAAATTGCTTAAATAATAAAATTGAGTAGAAGTTAGTGAAAAAGGAATAAAGAAAACAAAAAAAAAAAACTAATGAATCTACAATCCATTTCTTTAAGATTAACAGACTTTCGGAGGAACTAACTGAGAGAATGGAAGACAGGAACCAAATGACCAGAACTAGAACTAAATAGGAAAACATTACAAGAGACAAAAAAGAAACTCAGAACATTATCATGGAATACTTTATCAAAATGTACTCTATGAAGCTAAAAAGCAATAAAAGAGAATAAATTTTTAAATTCAGCCAAATCACTATAATTAAACCAAGAAGTACATAACTTAAACATACCTATAACAAATTTGGAGATTGAAACAATAATTAAGAACCTTTCCAGCTACAAAACAAGCCTTAGGTCCAGATGATTTTACAGAAGAATTCTACCAAACTTTCAAAGAATATCTACAGCCAATTCTGTAGAGAAAAAGAAAAGGAAAGGAAGAAGAAGGGAGAGGGGAGAGGGGAGAGGGAAGAGGTGAGAGAGGGGAAAGGTGAGAGAGGGGAGAGACGGGAGAGGGGAGAGAGGGGAGAGGGGAGAGGGGGGAGGGGGGAGAGGGGAGAGGGGAGAGGGGAGAGAGGGGAGAGGGGAGAGAGGGGAGAGGGGAGAGGGGAGAGGGGAGACAGGGGAGAGGGGAGAGGGGAAAGAGGGGAGAGAGGGGAGAGGGGAGAGGGGAGAGGGGAGAGGGGAGAGAGGGGAGAGGGGAGAGAGGGGAGAGGGGAGAGGGGAAAGAGGGGAGAGGGGAGAGGGGAGAGGGGAGAGGGGAGAGGGGAGAGGGGAGAGGGGAGAGGGGAGAGGGGAGAGGGGAGAGGGGAGAGAGGGGAGGGGGGGAGAGGGGAGAGGGGGGAGAGGGGAGAGGGGAGAGGGGAGAGGGGAGAGGGGAGAGGGGAGAGGGGAGAGGGGAGAGGGGAGAGGGGAGAGGGGAGAGGGGAGAGGGGAGAGGGGAGAGGGGAGAGGGGAGAGGGGAGAGGGGAGAGGGGAGAGAGGGGAGAGGGGAGAGGGGGGAGAGGGGAGAGGGGAGAGGGGAGAGGGGAGAGGGGAGAGGGGAGAGGGGAGAGGGGAGAGTGGAGAGAGGGGAGAGGGGAGAGGGGAGAGAGGGAGAGGGGAGAGGGGAGAGGGGAGAGAGGGGAGAGGGGAGAGAGGGGAGAGGGGAGAGGGGAGAGAGGGGAGAGGGGAGAGGGGAGAGAGGGGAGAGGAGAGAGGGGAGAGGGGAGAGAGGGGAGAGGGGACTCATAAAAGTCTTCTATTAAGTTAGAAGATTATAAAAGTCTAATATAAAAAGCTAATAAAAGTACAACAAATAAGACACTATAGACTTATGAACAGAGATTATTTATAAAATATTTGCTTTTCAAATAGAGACATACATAAAAAAGATTATTTACCATGACCAAGTTGTCCTGAAATTAAGGAGTGGGTTACCATGAATGCATCAATAATCTACATAAAGATTTATGTAGGAAAAAAAACCTTTGAGAGAATCCAACATGCTTTCCTGAGCAAAGTTCTTTTTTTTCCTTTTTTTTTTGGGGGGGGGGGTATTATATTTACATTTCAGATTTTATCCCCTTACTCTACTTCCCACCATCCCCCCTCCTCATGCTTCTATGAGGCTGTGCCCCCACCTACCCCCCCCACTTCCACTTCCCTACCCTCACATTCCCCCCCATCCGGTGTTCATCTTTCATGGGACCAAGAATCTCCTCTTCCACCTATGCCGGACAAGGCCATCCTCCCCTATATATACAGCAGGAGTCATGGTTCCCTCCCTATATGCTCCCAGGCTGGTGGTTTAGACCCTGGGGAGCTCTGGTTGGTTGGTATTGTTCTGAGCAAAGTTCTTGAGAGAGGACTAGAGGTAACACAATTCAATGTAATATGAACAATATTGAAGTGAAAACTTCTCATTTCTTTGGAAAGTCAGTTATGTCAAATGATGTTTTGCTGGGGCACACAGGTGAAAAGATGTTTTGCCAAAGCAGACACATAAAAAAAAAAAAAAAGTTTTCCTGAAGCAGACACAGGTAAAAGAATATTTTGCTAAAGCAAACATGTGAAAGGACACATGATGTTAAGAAGGAATAGAAACATAACCCAGCAGACAGTGGATGATGCTAGATGGTATCGGTATGCCTTGCCATTCCTTAATGGTCATTATTTGTTATGATTTCATAGAAAGAAACACAACAGAAAACTTCTGATGGTGTTCTAGCGGCTTCTCATCACATCTGCAGATGTGGGCCAGTTGGCAGAGTGAAGTGGAAGTTTCTGGATATGTCAGTTGATACAGACCCACATGGAGTTTTGCTAAGGAGAGATTCACTTAGTAGTTATGCTGAAGCAAGGAATGTGATGTTTGGAGAGATTATAAATAAAACTCAACGGACAGTGATGGGGGGAGGAGTCTTGCATAGCTAGTTTTGCAATGCTTCCTTGGTCTCTTCTCTTTGTCTTCACTGATCTTCACTCCACTGAGAGAGGCACAGCAGAGAACCTCTCATGGGGTTCCTGCTAGTCCTGGTTGCTCCTGCTGATTCGGCTGAAGCTGACTGCTTCTGCTGGGTCATGCCACCACTGCTAAGTCGTGTTTGTTATCCTGACAGTACTGACCTGGACTGCTGGTATCCTGATAGTGTTAGTGAGTGGATCAAGCTGCTGCTGCTGGTGAACTGAACTGCCGATCTCCTGACAATGCAGATTAGATTTGCTCCAAAAACTACTTCTAAAGAGATTCACTTCCTCTGAGTCCTAGAGGCCTTTGTTTTCCATTCCCTCTGGTGGGTGGCGTGCTGGAAGGGCGGGTAAAGCATTTACTTCGTAAAAGTAGGTTTTGAAAAATTTAGCCCTACACAAAATATGTGAACCAATAGCTAACATTAACCTAAATGGAGGGAAACTTGAAGCAATCCTACTGAAATCAGGAAATTATTGAGTGATGTATTAAGTGATAGAACCCAGACCTTGGAAATACAAGCTTTTCATTTTCCTTTCACCTGAGGTTTAGAGCTCAAGCTCTTCACATGTGAATGTGTATTCTGGAGTAACCACAAAAGCCAGGTAAATAAAAATGGACCATTGCTGGAGGGAAGATAGATGAGTAAGAAAAAGGGGACTAGCAGGGTACAAGTGGTGTGACAGGGGAAATGGGAAAAATGGGTGGTCTCTCTAAATATGGAAGGAGAGATAGATAAATACAGAAAGGTGTGAGGTGAGGGTAAAAAAACGTAAGAATACCTGAAAAATTCATAATAAGCTATACTATTATTTACTGCCTAATATACATATACTGCACATAAGTTAGTTAATAAATATGCATACATAGTTTAAATAAAGTAATTTCTATAAAGGCAGATCAGGCCAATGGGAATGAAGGCCCTTAAGAGGTTTATATTGTACCAAAAAAATATAAATACAAGTGAAATATTGTTTAAAAAAATCTTTAAGCAATGCTGTTATATGGGTTTCCCATGGACTATGTTGTAATACAAATTGGTTGTTACAGTCCTCAATAAGAATAGACATTTATTTTTAATGTGTTTTCTATTGTGATTGCTTCACAACAGATGGGGGAAACCATTCCAGAACCCATTCCAGAAAATGCTTACTCTGATCCAAAGTGGCACCATATTTGGTTTCCTGTGGGGACTTTAATTCAGAAGCCTCAAAATGTGAATGAACTAGGCACTTTCTCCACATTTTCTCCCTGATTGGTGGGATAGTTGTCTGTGTGTATATGCAGATCTATAACCTGCAAAGACCACACTATGCTACATTGAATATGAGAGGGTACTTGGCATAAGTTGGAGTATCCTTTTTCAACATCTTTATTCTTTCAGAGTTTCACATTGCACAGCCTGTTCATACTCATTTCGCAGTCTATGTCCATACCCTGACTTCCTTATGACCTCTGTTATGAAATATAATGTTGTGTGGAATACCTGGTGGGCCCATGCTATGGTATTCCACTGAATAATTATGCAGTGCAACAGCTTTTGTAGGTTTATTGGGGGAAGGAAGAGGAGTGAGCACCTAGGAAAGGGTAGGGGCAGACCAGTGGACATGTAGATAGGCAGATAATTGGGGGGGCAAAAGCATGAGAGCAGAGAAGGAGGTGGATGCTGAGAAGGACAGAAGTGGGGGGAGAGAACACTGGGAGCAAGGACAGCTGGGGTGTCAAGCAACTTTTATCTCTCTACATATGCCTAGAGAACCTGGTGGTTGTGGCAACTTATGATGTAAGCAATTGCTATTCAGGCATGCAGAATTGCCTGAATGCTAATAACCTTCCCCCATTAAAATAAATTTTTAAAACTTAGGTTTAAATTTAAGAAACAAAAAAGTTCAATTTGTGTTATCAGTACACTCACTAGAGCATAGTCAAACTCTCAGTGGCCTGCTCCTTAAGTAGAACTGAGTCCTTCCCTTCCTGCACTCCTGCTGGAAACCATCAATTGTGGAGAGCTAACTCAGCATCCTTATTACACTTTTTAAGGAGTTCTCTTCGATAGCTTCCTGTTTAGGCTGCTCCTTTTTTTGGTGAGAGGGCAGATAGGTAGACATTATCACAGAAGCCTTTCATGTCTCCTTTTCTCAACTATGTGTCTGCGATCATCACAGCAAAAGTAACATATTTGTTTGTTACAGTTAGTGGGAGCATGGATCATGGGCTTTTACATGGTTTCTGGTGACAGCACAGACTGTGAACATGGACCCTGGCTGCAGTAGGACCTTGGAGTCAGACATGGCCTTTGTGGCAGCATGGATACAGACATCACTGTGGACTAAGGAGGCAGCACAATCCATTCATATCAGTCTGATCCTCAGTCTCCAATTCTGCTTATCTCCCTTATGCATGTTCCACTCTGTTTTTTTATCTTTTCCATCTTTCCATCACATAGTTGTTCATCATAGTGATACCTGCCACACACACCAGGAGGTGGGGTAGCCTCTTTGGATTCCAGACCCAGTGCTACCAATTTGGGGTATTTTTTTTTTTTTTTTCCAATTTGAGGTATCTTAAAAGACAAATTTAAGTGGGGCAGAATTTGATCTGTGTGGTGTTTAAATGCCATTTCATTAGTCTTTGTATAAAACGACTATGTGTTTAAACAGAGAAACAGGGAACATTTGTTAATAAAAGGCCTAATTCTGTTGCCCTTGCACCAGAGTGCCAAACAGAATCCCTTTCTGCAGTTCAAGAGTGGTAAATAATAGCTCAGTGGCCAATGATATGTGATCAGGCATCTCACTTATCTTAGAATTGCTGCCAATGAGTTAGCTCCCTTTTCTAGCCCATTCTAACATGGCAACAATATTCCAGTTGGATTCTTTAGGTAATCATTGTGAGAGAATGAATTTTAGTTTCTCTGAATTTCTTTTACCTAGTCTGTTTGGTAAGTTATTTCCTATTTAATGGTAATTTTAAAGATGTTTGTTAGCCATGGTGGACTTACCTGTAATTCCAATGGTTAGGAGGCAGATGCTCAGGCAGAAATGTAAATGTATATGTTTGTCAGATGATGCGATGAGATGAGAACTTTGCCCAAGCTGTGAGACTACATGTCTTGGCCTGAACCCAGATGGTTTCCATCTCACTATTGCTAGGATCTAGGACTGGAAATTTCTAGCTTCTGTACCCTCCATCTGCTAATCTAGGCCTAGAATGTTTCAGCCTCTGAGGCTTACTGCCGAATAATCTCACTCTTTCTAGCTCTTTGTGAATTTTTGACTGGCTGGTTCAACTCAGCTGTTCTGGCTCAAACTCCTCTCCAAGCCAACTGATTCAAATTGTCTTCTCTTGGCTTCTAACTGAATTGCTCTGCTTGGAAAGATTGCCTCTGAACTCAACTGCTCTGCTCTGAATTGTACTCAACTGCACTGAGCTTAACTTTCTAAACTGAATTGATCAGAACTGAATTGAATTCTCTCTCTATCACTGCTATTTAAGTAGCCTCTCTTTACTCATGAGAGCTGGGCATAACCTATCTCAGACTCATTTTTCTTTCTTTCAAATCTTATTTTTCAAATCTTTCTTTTATTCATTAATTTGTCTGCCCCTCAATTAAATGTATTGTCTGGGATAAAAGGTATGTGACCTGTGTGCATTCCAGCTGGATCATATCTTTGTATGTGATCCCTTGCCAGTGCAGTCATGTTGCTGGATTAAAATTCTTTCTCAAAAGAGATCATAAATTCTAGCCCAATATGGGATACCTAGTGAAACTTCAGAACTACATAGCTCTAGGATAGATTCTATTATATACAAAGTCTCTGATTCAGAAGTCAAATAATTAATAATAATAATAATAATAATAATAATAAATTTAAAGATGGTAACAAGTAGATGTTCAGTAAATAAAAACTATACTCAAGAGTGGTGGCAAATGCCTGTAATCTTAGGACTCAGGAGGAAGAAGCATATAGATCATTAAAACAACTACAGTATAATGTAAGAGAAAGATATTTTTCTTATGATGCCATAGTCCTGGTTTGAAGAGTGTCACATGGACTAGAGTTAGCAGGAACTCCTATTAAATACAGATTGATTACAGAACTTGTTATTCTTTCATGGGATAAGTTTCACTTCCTTATGCCTCAAAGAAGATGAGTTTTATGAACACAAACTAGATTATTTCTCAAAAATTCCATATCACCTCACCATTCCAAAAAAGACATCAAGAAACAAAACAAAACACAAACCAACCAAACAAACAGAACAAACCACTTCAGTCAAGTCTTGTTTATGCTGTTTATCAGCTGAGAGGCCTTCAGCAAGTCATGAAATTTTGCAGCTGAGTTTTTCCTCGGTAAATGGGTAGCAATTATAATAATTTACAGATCTACACCCAACAGGTTATTTTAAGGCTCATTTACATATTTGGTCAACACCAACCATACACTGGGATAGCAATTACTGAGACGACACGGTGAAGGAAATACAGTAAGCAATTACTTGTAAACCCATGGGCCTTAAAAGTCCCCTTGGTTTGAAACTGTGAGCCATCTTAGAAATGGCAGAGCACAAATGATATGTTATTACTAAAATTAAGAATAAACTTAAAGATAATTTGTGGTTTCCAGTGTCATAGGTCATTTTGCATTCAAAGAGGTGGCTTAGAACAGTACTTCCCTCCTAGAATTTTTCTTTATTCAGGAAGAGGAGTGAACAGAAAAAGGGTTTCAAGTCTTTTCATAACAGCCAGTTGCTGATAATGTATTTACTTTAATTCTTTGGATCAGTGGCAAAATAAAACCATAATTCATATATGACATAAAAATGCAAAAATAAATGGCCTTTCTCAACAATTTTTTCCATGAAAAAGTCATACAAACAATTTTAAATTCCTAAAGCTCCAATCTAAGGCATTTTGATACATCTCAAATGTTGGTTAAATCTAAAAAGGGAAACCACTCAAAATGATGATTCTAAGCCAAAGCTTAGAGTTTGGAATAGTTATCATCAGAAATGAAGGCTAAAAAACATAATAGAAAACTGCACTTAATTAAACACTTAGTGTATGCCATGAACTTCTTTTACAGACTACACCTATAATCTCCTAATGATCCACCGATTTAGTTAATATTCATCCCATGGTAGATATTAGAATTTTGACCCAGATAGGAATGAACAATGGGTTACAAAACAGAATATAATATCTAGTAAAGGCAAGCCTTGTGTTTTCAGAAAATGCTAAGTATAGTGTAGAGAAGGTATTGGATGACTGCCCAGGATCCCAATACTCCTCTGTCTCTGCTTATGGCATACCAATATTGTAGAATTATATGCATGATTATTGATACACAAACTCACATTATAGTCTAAAAGAACTATGACCCATACCTATATCCAGGGCTCAGGCTGGGTTCATCTAAAGATAATGTATCTTCTCATCTTATTGGGTCTAGAAAGCACATACAACATAGCATAAGAAGCCATTTATTAGGAATTTTAAGATGGGTTTTGTTTACTTTTCTAAAAGAGTTTCAAGAAAAGGCTTTCTTTTGCCTCTATGTAATAGACAAGGGCATATAGCCTATAAATACTGCCACGGCATGAAACCCATTGGATAGAACCTAATGTCCAGAGAAATGAAGGCTTTGTATTCACATCGTTAAACTATGTATATGAATGTAAACAGATGTCATGATGTCCATCTATTATTGAAGCTACGCAAATTTGCTTTTCTGTTTATTGTACTAAACTTCTTACTTAAGGCAAACAATGAAAGAAAGCCACAAGCCAAATACAGTTGATTAGTAACCAATCAGGCTGGGATAGCACACAGGTATATGTGGCCAGTGGACCAGTCAAACTGATGGTAAATTTGCTAAAAACAAATTTACCAATATGTTCTGTTTTGTCAACAAAACACTGATACTTTGGGGTTAGAAAACTCTTATAACAACCTGGCTGCTGGCTGTTGGCTGCTGTTGAAAAGACTAAGTGTAAGAGTCACCTGAAATCAACGTTTCATTCTGTGTATCCAAACTGTTCAGAATTTATTGATCTTTGAAGATAAAAATGTAATCAGTCTTAACAAAATTTGGATTCCTGAGATAATTAAGTCTTTTTTTATTAGATATTTTATTTACACTTCAGATGGCATCCCCTATCCCCATTCCCCCCCATCCCCCTTAGGAAACCCCTATCCCATGCCTCCTTTTCCTTTTTGCATTTATACATTTTTTAAAAAAAATGTTAATCATAGGCTTTATAAGTTTGGAATTGTTCAATCAGAGGTGTAACCCACTGACCGACCTAGATATAACAACTATCTTTGACTGGTGGAGATACATGAATATCTGCCTCCCTGTCTCCCCCCTCTTTCTCTCTTTCATCACCTAGCTTCTTCTCTCCTTCTTTTCCTCTTCTTACTCCTTTTCTTCCTCTCAGTACTCCTCCTACCTTAGCTCCTCCTACACATCACCCTTCCTGTTAAAATGAAACTTTTCTCTCAAAATACAATTAGAGCATAATTATGCCAATTTGTACCAGTGAGGTACAGGATAGTCCTAATACCCAGTCCATCCTTTTGTTGACTAACCAGCTCCTCTGTCATCTATTCTAACTAGAACATTTAGTTCTGAACCTGGCTTTAGGATGAATGTCAGCTGACGACCATCCACTCAAATCTTTTCTCTTAAGGTCAATAGCTATATGTTTTCAACTCCATCAGAAATCCAGAATGACTGAGTTAACTATAATTGTGGGAAGCACAAATCGTAGTTTCTAAAACTTAGCCAATTTATAGAGACCTCTGACCACCTGGACACTCGCTCTACTTCAAAACGTTGGAGTACCTGTTCTTCTGCCTTCTGGCCCAGGATCTTCTGACAGACCTTAGTGCTGCAGAATTATTAAGGGCTGATTACTCTGTCTAGGCAGATATAATCAGTCGACTATTCTGCAAGTGTGTCCTTTTCTGGACAGTAATTTGTCTGTAGAAGGAAAGTGGCAATTCTTGCCTAGTGGCTGTCTCACCACAACTGGAGTAACTCCAAGGATGCTCAATTTCTTCTTAGAATTCAATATAGGAAGCTGTCTGGAGCAGACAGGTCTCTAATGAAAATGAACATTAATACTGAAATGTTTGTCATGTCAATTCTAAGGATTTCTGATGTTTTGAAAACCAGCTATCCATGTAAAGTAATCTGGACTGTTGCCTGTTAACTCCACTCAGCTATTTCTAAATAAAACATATCATCCTGAATGAGGTAACCCAATCACAAAAGAACACACATGGTATTTACTCACTGATAAGCGGAGATTAGCCCAAAAATTTGAAACAACAAAGATTCAACTACCAGACTACATGAAGCTCATGAAGAAGAAAGAACAAGTGAGGATGCCTAGGTCTTTCTTAGAAAAAGATAATTAAGTCTTAAGCTGGATGCTGGGGTTTGAGTTTATACCCCTGTCCCTTAGTTTTCTTTGTTACCCATTCATACCCTGACTCAGAGGAACTTATGTGTGCCTAAGATGAATAGATGTATGATCATTTGCTGGAAACAGTGAAGTGTTAAAAGCAACACCTCACAAAAAGTGTTGAGAACAAAATGTGAGTATAGATGGATGATGTGTGACTGTGGCTTTATGTGCTGCTCTAGGTCAGCATGGTCAGAAAAACTATTTCTTCCTTTGTGAGACTCTTATAAAATAAAAAAATGAAAAGTTTCCCATTGCTTTTTCATATTATATTTGCTATGCTATGTTCACTAAACAGAAAGATAAGCCTCTGTTCAAGAGATCAGAACATTTCAGAACAATATGAAAGCTGGGCATGATGGCTCATCAACTGCCAGTGAAGACCCTTAACCTCTGGACATGGGCTCTCTGCTATGGGAGCAGGTCCTGTAGAAGTTGTATATTTTGTTGTTGTTGTTGCTGCTGCTGCTGTTGTTATTTTTCCAGTCAGGGTTTTTCTATGTAGCACCAGCCATCCTGGAAGTCTCTTTGTAAATCAAGCTAGCCTTGAGCTCACGGAGATCCCTGCCTCACAAGTGCTGGAATTAAAGGCCTGAGCCACCATGCCTAGCCTGTAGTTGTGTATTCTTAACATATCAATTGCACAGTTGTGACCGGAAGAAAAAGGTTTTGTTCCCAAAAGGCAGTGTATAAATAAAAAGTATGGTGGGAAATTTTGTGGAGTATTTTGAGTGACTGCAAGAAACTATAGAGAATAAAGAAAGACTAACAATAAACTCAACAAAATTAAACAACAAAGCTAGAATAGCAGAAGAATGAAACTCAGAAAGTTAGGCATTAGATTTAGTCACATTAAGAATATGCCTACCTTCTTTAGTGGCTTGTGTTCTCACAGACATTGGATGACATTAATACACCTCCATATAAAGACCCTTAGGCAGTATCTTAAACTCCAAACAACCAACTTTCAGAAGAGTAGCATTTAACTTGGGGGAGGTGTAGTGAAGGCCGAGGGAGGGTTTCTTCGTTTGCAAGAGATGATTGATATCATCTCTCTTTCTTTCTGTGCCCTGGAAAACCCATCAACACCTGTAGCTCATGCAGACTTCCCTCTCATCTAAGAGACCAGAGAGAATCTACGGCTACCCTTCTTGTCTGCATAAATCATATGTGCATAAACTGCAGTGTAGTAATTCTTACATAGGTGTCCTTCAAAATGTGGACTGAGTTTTGGTTTTGATGATCTTTGACTTGTTTCTTTCTGATATTACAACTTTGGATGGAGAACAAGGATTGGGAAGCCCTTTATGAGAAGTGAGGAAGCAAGATGAACTGTTGGCAATGGAGGCAGGTGTGTGTGTATGTGTGTGTGTGTGTGTGTGTGTGTGTGTGTGTGTGTGTGTATGTGTGTGTCTGTTGTCAAGAAAGCCTAAAGAGCCAATCAGTTAACAGTACTTTTGCTTTCTTATGCTTAGCTCATGACCATACAGCTCTGCATTAGTTTTAATGTTACATTCACAGAATTTTTACATAGTATAGTATTTATGGGGAAAATTTGATAGAATTGCTGGAAAAGAAAATAAGTTGTTTGTGTGCAGTGAAACATAATTTGGTGTTTGATTTCATGTCTATCAAGTAATAATATTTTCATTTGAAGCAAAAATATAAACTAAAAACCAGATGTGCCCATTCTAATAAACATGCCAAGCTAAAATCTCTGCCGACTCTGGTCTACCTTTGCCCCAGGACTCTAGGTGGAGGAAGGATAGACATTTCAAAAACCATTTTTAGTCATCCCTCAAGGCAAACTCTCCAAATTTTCTTTTAAATTTGTGAATCCAGCCAACTGCATTCAGAAGTGAGTGAACACCAAGGCTAAAGAAGTATTGAGAAAACACAGAGATTCTAAAGCTTTTGTCAGGGATGGTCCTTCACCTGCATCAATCGAGGTCTATTGGTGTGGATGTGGGCGCTTGGGAGCCACAAAATGTTGTTAATTTTCCAGGTCAGTGGTTGGTAGAGGTAGGAAATCATGGACATTAGGATCAGTTGATTTTTTTACCTATATTTGTACATTTTGAATACATATCTGTGAATGCCTTCTGAAGATTGAATCTTAAGAGGAAGATCTTCACTTTTTCCTCATTCAACGTCTTCATCAAAGAGAATTTTAATTTAAATCAAAATTGCCCAGATGAAGTGAAGATTTACTAGCTCAGACCTACAGGAACATGGAAATTTCACAGACTCAAAGAAAACTAGACAATTAATAATAGATATTCCACGTACCGCAAACACTCAATCATCAAACTTTAAAATAGCCTAGACAATGAACACTGAATTGAAACAACTATATTTCTAAAACTGAGACGCTTCACACATTTGATTTTTAGGTAAGTGGTCCATAAAAAAATTATTTGATCCAAAATAAGGGATACACGAGCTGACCACTGAACTAAATCTTTCCTGCTTTTGATATATTGACCAACCTCAGTTATTATCAGGCAAAAGAACCCAACGTGCTTTCCGTATTCATGTAGTCTGGTAGGTTTGGCATTGGAGCTTTGCTGAAACACAAGCAAGCATGATCTTCGAGAACACAAAGCTGGCAGAGTGGATATATTTTCCTTTTTCCAGGAACCTCCCATCTGCCACTGAGTGAAAAAGGCAGAGGAGGCTTAATGAACAAAAAAGGATTTGTAACAGCTGATAGCGATGACTAAAGTGCTACCAGGCACTGCATATTTTTAGTTTATGAAAAACAAAACAACTTGGCTTTGGTTGCTGTGTTGTCAAAACAGATACAAGTATAATCAAGATGTTTTTCTTTGTCCATGACTAATGCCTTGGAATGAGGAGGAGGTATAATCGAGGAGTCTAGTCTTCTAGTTTTTAAATCCATGTAACAAATCATTCTGGTGGCCGTGCATATTCCACCTCCTCTGTGTACGTGTGTATGTGGGCACATGTGTATGCACATTTGCAGGTGGAGAAAACCATGTCTCCACATGACTAATACGAATGAAAGCTCAGGAGAGACATATAAAAATTTCTAATCAATCCTGCAATGGAAACTTGATGTGAAAGTTAAGTCTACTTTTCAAAAATTTAATTTTGGACTCTTTCAGCGTAGCCTTAGGGAACTTAACAGTATCACAGTCATAATGTTGATTCCAGACTCTAAATCTGTTTACAGTGAAAATCATTATCTTGCCTCTCCTCTTTTTTTCTCTCTTTTTTTCCATTTTTTATTGGATATTTTATTTACACTTCAGATGCCATCCCCTATCCCCATCCCCACCTTAGAAAATCCCTATCCCATGCCCCCCTTTCCTTTTTGCACTTATACATTTTTTTAAAATGTTAATCAAAGGCTTTATAAGTTTGGTATTGCTCAATCAGAGGTCTAACCCACTACCCAACCTAGATATATCAACTATCTTTGACTGGTGGAGATACATGAACATCTGCCTCCCTGTCTCCCTCCTCTTTCTCTCTTTCATCACCTAGCTTCTCCTCTCCTCCTCCTCCTCCTCTTCTTACTCCTTCTCTTCCTCTCAGTACTCCTCCCACCTTAGCTCCTCCTACATATCACCCTTCCTGTTAAAATGAAACTTTTCTCTCAAAATACAATTATAGCATAATTATGCCAATTTGTACCAGTGAGGTACAAGATAGTCCTAATACCCAGTCTATCATTTTGTTGACTAACCAGAACCTCTGTCGTCTATCCTAACTAAAAAATTTAGTTCTGAACCTGGCTTTAGGATGAATGTCAGCTGATGACCATCCACTCAAATCTTTTCTCTCAAGGTAAGTAGCCAGGATTGGCTATGAGGCTATAAGTTTTCAACCCCATCAGAAATCCAGAATGACTGAGTTAACTATAATTGTGGGAAGCACAAAGCATAGCTTCTAAAACTTAGCCAATTTATAGAGACCTCTGAACACCTGGACACTTCCTCTTGAAAACATCAGCAAGTGTTTACTGGGCTCAGATTCCTTCTTAAATGGGCAGGAAACATGAAATGTCTGAGGAATACAGGTAACAGTTTACATTACAATGAACGATTTTGAACTTTAGTGTATATAAAATATGTATTCATGTGTTTACATAGATGATTTTCTATGTACATGAATGTATTATAGTTATAAACATTGCATTGGAAAGAAAACACATAAGCCTGGTGACATGGCTCAGCAGGCAAAGTAGATGCTGCCAAGTATGAGTACCTCAGCTAAATTCTGGAGACTCACATAGCTGATAGAATTGTCTCCCATAAGTCACCTTCTTACAGCCACATGTGTACCATGGCATATATACATACAATAAACAAGCAAACAAATAAACCAGTGAAATATTTTAAAAAATCATATGGGTAATACTTTTCTGACTCATGTCTAATCCCTCCACAAGAAGCTGGCTAACTTACTGGCTGTGAACAATGAGCTGAATTTAGACATTTGGTACAATCTCTTCCCCTCAAGCTACATTTGCATCATCCCAGACAATGAGTTACTCCAACACTCAGCAATCAATTTTGTGAGAACACTGAAGAGCTGCCACATGGCAAGGACCCACCAGGATAACCCCAGGGTCCAAAAAGAATATGACTATGTGTCTTTTATGTCATTCTCTTCCCACAGCCTGCCTGCCTTTATTATCCCAAAGCCCACTCTCATTCCAAGATTGTCTGTGTGAACTACAGTAAAACCCACTGCCATACCATGGAAAGTACTGCCCACAACGCCAAGCCCTCTGGAATTTCAAAGGCCAAAAGAGAAATATTGAAAACAAAGGTCAGAGAACACCCACCCAAAGCCTAATGAAATATTTGTTTGCAAGTTCAATATAACAAGAACATAAAGCATAATATGAAAGGAATATTTTTAATAAAATGATTATTTTTAAAACACTACAGAATGCTAACAAATGAAGGGGTCCTACATGAAAGAAGTTTATTAATAAAGGGCTTGGTAGTAGTTACCCTTAGCCACATTGTCAAAGCCTGGGTGCTCAAAAGTAATGCTGGCTATGAGAGGTCAGAAGAGGATGACAGAGATGTCAAAGACAGCCAATGAACTGTGCTTCCTAGGGCCAAATGTTACACAACCTTGAACATTTCCACCTCTTTCCTAAACCTAAACATTGTCCTTTCTACACTACAGTTATCTTATAAACTACATGTTTTGGACAATGGTAGAATCAAAAGAAGAGCTGTTCTTAGCAACTTCGAAAGCCACAAAGGTTACAGTATACTTCACTAATTACAGAGCAATATAACTGGCTGTCCATTAAGAAGCCTATACTCAGGCTTGGATGTCTTTTTCTTTCCCAGCGTGTCTTTCAATTAACTTTTATTCTTAACTTTTATTCTTAACATCAAAGTTAAAAGCATCTCTCAATAAATCCCCAAGTATATTTGATAGAGGTTCACATCTTTTCTTCCTGGAAGTAAGAAATCCTGATTTTACCTGAATGGGAATTTCTAAGGTGAAAGGAAACTTTCAAGATGACTGTCCAAAATATGTGGAGCTCTGCCTCTGTCCTAAACAATTGTCCAAAAACAATATCAAATAAAGCAATGATAATCAATTGTTCTCCTCCAATGTCATAGACTTACAATGTAGAGATTTTTACAGTAGGGAATAGGAAGTAGGTGTGGAAGAATATAAGCTATACAGTATGGTCAGAAGTCTACAGCTTCTCCTTAGAACAGATTAGCATAATTCAACTGAGATGCTAACATCTGAATTTTTTAGTTAAGATTGCTTAGTCAGAGCTTCTCAATTTTATAGCTAAAAAGATGTTAGAGAAACAGTGATATACACAAAGACTTCCACACTATTTTTTTCAGAACCTTCTAAATGAAAGTCAATCCTGAAAAGCTTTTGGTCTAGTCTATTTGGAAATGTCAGATTCTGAGAAATTCAAGTAGTTTTTGTACAAAACAAGTTTGTGCCTCTTTAAAGTCAGGTGAGAGTCCACTCCAAACTAAAAAAAAAAATCAATGAGAAGGTTGTGCAGTCTAGGACAAAAGTATCCTACTGACAACAGTTTTACTGTAAAGTCATGAAGGAAATAAGAGTCCTTCCTAAAACTATGAAACCATGAACATCATTGTTAACAGGGTTATCTTTTAAACATCTATGCTTAAGATGAAATGTGTGTGTGTGTGTGTGTGTGTGTGTGTGTCTGTCTGTCTGTCTGTCTGTCTGTCTGTCTAGATAGCTTAACAAGAAGACAAAATGACTACACTGAAAAAATTTGTTCTAACATATTTTACTATGTTTTCATTCAGGACGTAGTGTAGGAGAAGTGTAGAAATAATATAACATCTATTTGAATGATTCTCAATTTTCAAAAAAAGATGTCCTGCAAAGGATTCCAAGGGGAGTTTCCTTACTTCATCCTTAGATCCTGATTCAGTAAATCTTAAACATAAATTCTTAAACCTACTTTTGAATATTCATTTACATCATTGATTTTAATAAGATTTTCAGACAGGGCATGAATGGACTTTCTGCTCAAAACTCTCTAGAACCTGGCTTGAGACAAAACTTATGTATTATTCCCAGAATGTAATTCCATGGAAAGAAAGTGACAGGCATCCTCAAGAAACGTGTAAAGAATTCACAAATGTCTTTCTGGAAGCTCTGTACATGTGAATTCCTTTCTTACTGTTCCAACCTCACTTGTCCAGCTTACTTGGTCCTCAACACAGCTGTCCATCCCCTTAAAAATCTTGTCTTTGCTTTGACTTTACATTCTCTTCCTTGAGAACAATCCATTCACTATTTTCAAAACAATTTGTTGGTCTGTGGCATTGGGGAATAATTTATAGTTAAATGAAGTAGTTGACAGAACTATCTTCACAGCAGGGATGACAAAAGATTTAAAGGGCGTCAATATATTTAGATTATTAGTAAATAAGAACATGTACAGGATAATCACAGTTTTCTCTAGTGTAAAGTAATGTAACAAGATTTGGTGGATGGAAGAGGGCATATGAAGACTATATCAACTCATTCAAAAAAGAAAAACTTTGTTTCAAGTGGCAATAAAGAGATCTGAATTTCTTAATTAAAAATACTCTTTATATCTGAAATGTAGATAAATAAATTATTCAATAATAATAATACAGATAATGGAACTGGCTGTTGCAGTCAAGCATTTGAGACTTTTTGTCATCAATTTAATACTACCCATATTACAGGGATTTCTTATAATTGTCAAGGACAAGGGAATGTGCAAGGGGCCCATAGAACTTTAAAACAATATCTTCATAAAATAAAAAAGGGGAGGTATATCTCAGTACACCACAAATTTATTTAAATCATGTTCTTTTATTTAAAAAATTTTTAAATTGGATGCCAAGAAACTTTCTGCTGAGTGTCAATGGCACTATAACTATGCATACTTGTGCATAGGTGAAAGGGAAGGATCCACTTATTGGCATATGGCATGACCTGATCAGGTATTTAATATGGGGAAGAGGGCATGTATGTGTTTTTTCTGCAGGATGTTCAAGGAGCATGGTGACTGCCAGAGCAACAGGTGAGACATGCTGATGCTAGGACAAAGAATGATGCTGACATGTGAGCTTGCTGAGAGCCCTGACAATAGTGACTGGGAAGCTGTATTGGACATGTGATCCCGACCCATCTTTGCTTACCTATACCCCAGATGGGACAAGCTGCCTTGTCTCAATTTTTTAGACCTTGTGGCACAGAGAATCATAAAGAAAAGTTATAATGATTCTTGTTTTTTAATTAAATGTGAGCAGTTATTCAGACTCAATCATGGACTGATCTAGAAATCAATTAAATACTGGAAATAACAGTCTTCATTTGGAAGTCTGGTTCTGGACATATTCAGAGACATTTGGAAGTTAGCTGCAGTTCTCTATGATGTTATGTTAGCAAGAGATAAAGTTAGGACAGGATCTGAATTTCAAACAAGTGTTAGTACTTACGTTAAGGCTCTTTTAATTGTCAAATTAAAATTAGTTTTGTTTCATGTACAGTATTCACTGTAAATTGCACTGATTGTACACTTTCTAACTGTGTTAGTGTGTTGAAACCTGGCATGTCAGTTATGGAGGTCTATCAACCAACTGTTGTTTTATTGCTCTGAGTGTCACAGAACCTTGGTATTCTGGAAAAAACTTGCAAGTACTAGAACAAGTGAGTCAGGCTTTAAGCAGAAGGAAAAGGGTAGTGGACTTGATTATTGCTAGTATAAAAGCTTTAATTACATTAATTGCTTCTGCAATTGCTTTGACACAAGAAGATAAGAGAGCTACTTTTGTTAATCATTTAGCCAAAAATATTACTAATGTGTTGAATATACAACAGGATTTAGATAGGCATTTGGAACATCAGATTGATGCTCTTTATCCTATTCAAATTATTGGAAGGAGGCTCAGAGTTTAAGAGTAAGGAGCCATCTAGAGTGTCATGCCAAATACCAATGGAGTTGTGTTACTTCTAAAATTTACAATGATAGTCCTTATAATTAGGAGAGAGTTTAAAGACACTTGCAGTGTATTTGGCATAATTTTAACACCTCTTTGGATGTTTTAACTTTGCATAGTAAGCGCATAATCTTAAAGAATGCTGCTTTGTTGAGTGCTAATGCTTCAGATACTGTTGATAAAATTACCTATGGCCTGAGGTCAGTGCATTTTGATCAAGTTTCAAGAATGGCATATATAGCTTGACCATGTTAGCCCTTTTTGTCCTGGGAATACTTTTATTCCTGCCCCATGTTAAAGCTTGTCATTAACAACATCAACATGTTGGCAGCCAAAGTACATGGCTTGAAACTTAAAATGAACCCCCACCCCTCAAGATAGAGTTATTACACTAACAGGCTGGCAAGCCAAGGACAGGTAAGATTGTGCACAGAGCCTTACCAACCTAAGACATAAGTGCTTTGGTTTTGATAATGTATATTCCATGACTGGTAAGGAAGGCATTCTTGTTAGAACAACCTAAGAAAGGCTCAGTCTTGTTTATGAAATAAAAAATGGGGAGAGGCAGAGAGCTTTGGGTGCTGCTTGACAAGAATCTGACATGGGCCAAGGACAACGAAATGAGCTGCTTGGCAAGACTATGACATTGGCCAAGGATAATGAAGTGGGCTTCAGGTAGGAATCTGATATTAGGTTAGAACAAAGAAGTAATTTCAAGCAGGAATCTAAATTTTAGGCTAGAACAAGGAAGTAGGCTTCAGACATGAAAATGACTTTGGGCTAGGACAGGGAAGTAGGGTGAGATATTTTGGTCATCTTGATAAGCCCTTAGAAATTGTGACCATGGGAGTGTTCATGGAACTTTGTTTATTGCCTTTCTTGTTCTTTGACTATTTGTATTTATCATCTTGCTTCTTCCTTGACTATTTACATCTATTATATTGCTAGTTCCTCAACCTAGAATTGACCTTAGTACTTGCATGTAATTAAAATGGTATAAAAGCAAAAAGGAGAAAGGGGATGAAATAGGGGGTTTCGAGGGAAGGGAAATGGGGAAGCAGGATGACATCTGAAATGTAAATAAACAAAATAGCCATAAAAAAAGAAAAATAATAATGCTTATAAAATAGCCATTTTTAATATTCATATGATCCATTCAAGTTGCTCTGGTACAAACAACAAGAAGCACATACCCATACAAACCCAAATTCATAAAAACACAAAATTGAAAAACATCTAGGTTCAAGCCAAATGGTCCACAGTTGTTGAAAAAACAAAACAAAACAAAGAAAAGAAAGAAAGAGAAAAAAACCACATTTTTTCCCTTCTTCACAATAGCCATGCCATTTCAAGGTAGGTGTGTACTGTTTATTCTGTGTCTGAAAATTTTCTTTTTTAAAAACATTTATTTATTTTATTTGAGTATACTGTAGGTGTATTCTGATACACCAGAAGAGGACATCAGATTCCATTACAGATGGTTGTGAGTTATCATGTGGTTGTTGGGAATTGAACTGCGGACCTCTGAAAAAACAGTTAGTGCTCTTAACTGCTGAGCCATCACTCCAGCCTCCCCACCCCCACCCCCCACCCCCCCCCCCCCCCCACCCCCACCCCCACCCCCACCCCCACCCCCACCCCCACCCCCACCCCCACCCCTGTTAGCCATCTCTTCAGCTGCAGTAGTATTGTTGGTGGATTTAAGATTTGCAGCTTGTTCTGATGGATTTATGTAGGAGCCAAGAACTCTGAAAATAGAATACACTATACTAAAAGCTTATACTTATACTTACAAGGTAAAAGAGACATGTCTAAGGCTACAGGTATTTCTAAATAGTTTATCTTTGAAAGGCCAGTAAGACAAAAAGATATAATAATAAACAAAAATAAAATCAAAACACCCAACAATACAATATAGAAACAAAAAGTACAATTCAATTTATTTTGTGTTGAGTATCTATTATGGAACATGAAGCCTACCCTTAAATGTGGTTAATACGCTTAGTAAGAAAATGAACTTTTCCTTTGCAAACAGATGTCAAAGGGAGATAGCTTCTTGGTTGGTGATGGGAGCCTTTGTCCTTTTCCTTGTCTCAGTGCACCATTTGGCTTGAACCTAGAGGGTTTTTAATTTTGTGTTTTTATGAATTTGGGTTTGTATGGGTATGTGTTTCTTCTTTGTTGTTTTTACTATGGTTTGTTTTATTGTTTATTTTTTAAAGAGGGGAAAATATTGTAGAGCTAGATAGGAGAGTTGGGGGAGGAAAATAGTATATGAAAAAATTTTCAATAAAAGAATAAATATCAAACAAGAAATCACAAGGCTGTTTTAATGTTGCATACAAGACCAGTTTCTGTAATAATCACCTCATGTTGTCAAGAATAATATCTAAGCCTTGAAAACCAGGCATGAGATGATGAAGGGACATTCAAATGACACATAAATCATTCTTCCAATGTAGCCATACAAGGGCCACCTCATCCTTTAGAAATATACACTTGGTTAAACGTCATGTTAACTACCCTTTAAGATAAGTACTATGAAATTTGATGCTTACTTATTGAAGATTTATAAGCCATGAATAATTTCTGCTTCTAAGGAGAAGCAACTCAAAGTTTATTATTTTATCACCTCACTGAGATCTATCACAGCTATTCCATGGTACATCTTGTGTTCGCATCATTCTCTTTCAGAGAATACGTATGCTTACTATGTTTCTTTGAACTAGTTTTGACATCCTCTAGTTCCCTCATTAATGGGCTAAACAAATTCTTGGTGCATTCAAATTGCATCTGTACAGGAGAAGATGCTTGGTACTGGCTGACTGAAGAGCTCCTGTGACCATGGCCAATAGCAACAAACTTTTAACAACTTGATAAACTTTTGGAATCTTAACATAGTATTTTCATTTACTGAAAATTCTTCATTGAGATTTTACTTGTCATTTGACCCAGTCATCTCTCTGTCCTGTAATGAATGCCAATTCTGAGATATCATGAGATTCTGAGCTCAAAAATTATTTCCAAAAATTTTCAACCTAGTTCCATTTAGCCCATGTAAGTTTCCTAAGACCCTCATTGCTGACAACAGCCATTGGGATCTTCCTGGGTATCAGTTTCTCTTATGGAGTCCTAACCCACTCTGACCTGCCTGAAACTCAGGCATGTAACCCAGATACAACGAACTGAGCCTTCAATATAAGTAAAAACAAAACAAAACAAAGCAGAAAGAAGAGTCAGGTTACATTTTCATCTTATCTTATTCGGCCGAGTGTCCTATTCCTATTGATAAATTGCTACAAGAAATTAAGTTTGTGTCATATTTTTAAATTTAAACAAGTATTTATGTCACTGAACAAAACTAAATAAGTGAAGCAAAGGGTATCCTCAAGAACACAAAAGGCAGTGTGGGAGGAAAAAAGATAAGGAGGGCATGTGAGGGCACAGGGAATCGTGCTTTATTTTTCAGCATCAGCCTCTACTTTCAGCTTCACCTCCCACACACTGCCTGTTCTGATACTATAAGCAAACTCACAGAGAGGCTGGAAGTGCCAGGAAAAGTCTAAAAATTCTTTCTAAATTACTAGTAACCATACTAAGAAAATGCCTGAATCAAGAAACAACCTGACAGAATTTTCCAAAAAAAGAAAAGCAAATATATTTTCTAGAGCAAGCTACAGAGTATGGGATAGATAAGTACACATAACATAGCTCCAAAGAGGTAAACCCTAAAAGTTCTATTTTTAAATTGATAAAATAAGTTCTATTTGTTAGATAGCTATGCTTGTCACTGACAGATGACATCCTAAAAGGACCATACAAGTGAGTGTTTAGTAAGGAATATGAGTAATTTCCCTATGCTTATTCTGTGATTTTCAGACAGGACTGTTTTCTTCACAAATGTGAGCATCCATTATCATGTGCAAGTACAGCACAGCCCCTAAGTAGGTCAAACAACCACACTGGGGACAAAAGAAAGAAACAGTCTTCTCGTTCTGTATCTTCACTGTCTGCCACAGTTGGGAGAGCCATAAAATGTTGTTCAAAGATTCAGCTCTACCTCAGCCCTGTTTTCCTCTTACACAGTATATGACTCCATAGGTACCTCCCCAGAAAAGAAATACTTGAAAGGAAGCCAGGGAATATCTGCAAGCCTGAGACTCAAGATGCACATAGACTTCCTCAGGAAAAGTATCTGTAAGACAGTGCTACTGACCCAGATGTTGCCATGTTTAAGGAATAAAACATATATACAGTGTGGCAGCCCAGCCCATGTACTCAGAATGCAGAGCCAGGAAGATCTCTGCAAATACTAGGGCAGCGTGGTCTACATAATGCATTTCAATAAAGTTAAGACAACATAATAAGAACTCAAACTTGAACTCTGTACGTGGGTGTGCATGTGTGTATGTGGTGTGCTTAATGATGTTTATAGTGCATAGAACTTTATCGTAGACTGGGGGAGAAGATAAAAATCTAAACTTTTTCAGGCTGCATAATAGCGGAAAATTAACTCACGTAAGGTATCATAGAGAACAGATACAGCTTTAAGCCTGTGGGTTCTTGAGTAGTTAGCTTACCTGTACAAATCTCCCTTTAATATACAAATAAGAGCTGGGCAGTGGTGGTGCACACCTTTAATCCCAGCACTTGGGAAGCAGAGGCAGGCGGGTTTCTGAGTTCAAGGCCAGCCTGGTCTACAGAGTGAGTTCCAGGACAGCCAGGACTACACAGAGAAACCTTGTCTCAAAAGACCAAATATATATATATATATAAATAAATAAATATATATATAATATAAAATATATATATAAAATATATATTTTATATATATATATATATATATATATATATATATATATATATATAAACTTGGCCTTGGGTAGAGTTTATAAATGGTGCATCAAGGCAGTGAATACTGAGTCTGGTCTCAGGGTGTATGGTGATTATTAAGGATTATTAAGGTGATTATAGACTTATATATTCTAGTTTTTCTTTTCTTTTAAGCAAATGACTGAACCTTGTGTCTTAAGGTATGATTTGTTTATGCTAACAGGCCACTGAGGGATCCTGACAATATCTTTCAATTACTGTGATACTACTTGAGATGAAGCCTCCAGTCAGACTTGGGCACTGTGTGATATGATGATCAAAATATGCCTGCAACTGTCATGGGACACAAGGTATTAACAGAAAGAGAAATGTTGTATTGAGTCACTGATATTTAGAAGAAAGGATATTATATAATTGCATGGTGTAGACCACCATTGCTGAAAGGATAATAACTGACTCTGAGTTTTTGTGACTATGGTATTCAACTCCAAGGTAGTTCACAAAGGAAGGACCTTGGTATGTGAGTTTCATGGACTAAAAAGACAAAAAGAAAATAATCCTAGTTCCTGTTTCTGTGCTGTGCCTCTGTAAAGTGAGGGTTTAAATGTTCACATTAAGCTTCATGGGATAAACACAAAATAATCTATAGATTAAAAGCTTATGAGTTCTGAACATCAGCCAGATTAATCTTAACCAAAGAATCAAGGTCAACAGCCCTGAAAAAAAAAATAGAATTTAAGTATGTGCAGCCTTTAAAAGCCATCAATAGATGAGAAAACATCTGTTTCCTGTTCTAGAGCATAAAGCCATGTTACTAAACAGTGGTGAGAAACCTCAAAAATAACCTGTTTTTTTCATAGCCAAATCAAACAAATATATTAAACTGTCCTTTTCTGTTGATGTCTCAGCTGTAGAAGCCACCACAGGATGCGTGATGTTTTTCATTTTCCATCCAGAAAAAGCAGAATGCTTCACTCTCCAGGATACTGTGCCACATTCCCAAAAGGCCAGCATCAATTCCAAAGTGTGAACATCCACTTCTTTATAGACATCTAGCACAGAAGAAATAAAAGGCACTGGACTGAAAAGAAAAGAAAACAAAACAGACAGCCAAAAAACAAAACAACAGTCTTAGTCAGACCTAACCAAATACAGAAAACATGAGCTCCACATTCCAGTGTATCCGAGTTCAAATCCTATGCTTACACCTCAACAAGTGAGGAACCTTAATCATCTTCTTTGAAACTGAGCTTTCTCATATTAAGATTAATGACAAGAGAGTCTATTTGTGAGCATCCATTTACCAAGAATAAAGCTTTACGTACATTAAATCTTTCCATATTCCCAATAACTCTAATATATAGTATTTTTGCAGGTCTTAGGGAAAGTGAGACTCTCATCCAGTAAAACCCAAGTCCAAGACACAAATTTAGATTTTTATAACTCTAGTCTAAATCTCTTCCCACCCACCCTCTGTGTGTGTGTGTGTGTGTGTGTGTGTGTTTGTAGACAGAAAACACACCTGAAACTTGCTGTGTGGATCACACTGGCCTTGTATGGACAAAATGACCTGTCTCTGTCCCCCGAGTGCTGAAATTAAAGGTTGTATATCACCTGTTGCATTAAGCCTAAATTCATTTTTTCTTTTATTTTTGAGAATATAACACATTGAAGTAATTTCCTTTTCTTTTTCTCTTCAAATCCTTCCCATATTCCCCTCAATACTATCTTTTAAATGCATGCCTCTCTCTCTCTCTCTCTCTCTCTCTCTCTCTCTCTCTCTCTCTCTCTCTCTCTCTCCATATATATATATATATATATATATATATATATATATGTGTGTGTGTGTGTGTGTGTGTGTGTGTGTGTGTGTGTGTGTGTGTGTGTATTCATAAATATAACCTACTTTGTATCTCTGAAGATGTATATCTCCTCTTGGGTAGCAGAAGTCACAGTGTATAGAACAACTACCACCACCCTTGCTGTCCTGATAGAAAGCTAACACATGCCTAGTAGTTGTTCTTCTTTTCATTTTTTCTGTCATTATCTATGCTATTTTATTTCTTTTGGATAGTAAATATTCAGAATATATTAGGTCAGGAGTCTGGACCTCAAGCAGATGACTGGGTTTTTCTAAGCTCATCCCAAACAGTCAAGGACTACTTCTCGTAGCTCTTACATAACATAGCTTACACATTGCTGAATCAGTGGTGGATGACTGAAAACTTTAAACCTGAGTAAAATAAATCCTCTCATTGTTATTTTTCCCAAGGTCAATATTATAAAATCTCTTATGATGTTCCTTCAAAGATTAGCCTGCATGGAAGAAGAGGTCTATGAAGCCAGTAGTAGGGAGGCTACATGATCTTGAGCTGAAGACACCAGTCTGGGTGTGACAGTTCGTCTTGGCTGTCATTTTGACTACATCTAAAATTAACTAAATTCTAAGACCTTTGAGGGATTTTTTTTATTTGATTGGATCATTTGAGGTGGGAAGAGCCATCCTAAATCTAGGTCATTAGAGTTAGGAAGACCCTTAAACCTGGGCAACTCTTGATGGCAGTCTATATAAAGGACATGAAATAAGGAAGTTCTTTTTCTTTGCCTGATTGTACTCAATCTTTACTGGCATTAGAAGCCTACTTCTTCAGAATTCTAGTGTATACTGAAGACCACCTAAGACATCCAGCCTTGGACCAAACAACTATTGAATTCTTGGACTTTCTTCTGGGAGACAGCCATTGTTAGAATAATGAGACACTGTTTGTAAGATACACAAATAAATATTAGATGATAATAGATGAATAGATAGAAGGTAGATAATAGATAAATAGAATGACAGGTAGATAAGTAGATATATAGATGATAGACAGATGATTGATGGGGTAGGATAAATGGAGGTAGGAAGGAGAGAGTGAGAGAGGAGAGATTCATGTTATCAGTTCTGTTTCTCTAGAGAAACAGAGAATATGCTGGAATATATACTTAGATGAGACCCTGTATCTTAGTTTCCCTTATATTGTTGTAATAAACACCATAACCAAAAGCAACTCTGGGGTAAAGAGCTCATTTTATCTTAACATTTCCATGAGTCTATCATCAAGTAAAGTAAAAGTATGAACTCAAGGCAGGAACCTAGAGGTCGGAGCTGAAGTGGAGACCTGCTTACTGGAATGTTCTTTATGGCCTGCTATTAATAAAACCCAGGACACCTGCTCAGAAGTGGCACTTCCAACAGTAGATTGGGCCCTCCCACATCAATAACTAACCAAGAAAATGCCTCACAAACTTGAATATAGGCCAATCTGATACCAGCATTTTTCTCAGTTGAAGTTTCCTCTTCCCATATAATTCTGAGTTGTGTCAAGTTGTTAAAAAGTTATCCAGCATATCCTGTCACAGATAAACATAAATAAATTAATTAATCTCCTTCACAAATATCTGTAGTGCAGATCACCTGAAGACTAGGAAAGTCCTTGGTGGGTGGATATTTATTCTTCTTTTCTCCTGTATATCTAGCAGCATTTCTGGGTGCCATGAGTATAGGGTATTAATTTAATATATTCCAAATGTTCTGATTTATTTATAATCAAGAGGAAAAAATACAACTTTATATAGCAAATGTCACCTCTGTCTCCTAAGACAGTTTAGCTTCCAAACCATATAGTTCTGCTTCCCACATGTCAGGGAAGTTAGAAGTAAATGAAAATGAAGACAGCTACTCAAGCTACAGTCAGGCCACTGTTGCTCAGTCAACAAGGATCTGACCATACGCCTAGCCATCACCTACTCCATCCTGAAATGTCACCAAACCTGAAGGTGGAGCCAAGAAGAATAAGCACCAGGGTCAGGGGAGACCTATCCTGAAAGCAGCAAAGAGACCTGTAGTCAGAACTGGCAGGGGCCTAGGCAGCTGAACCTCCAGAAGTTGTGAGATGGATAAAAACTAACAGCTGGCTCCAGTGAAGGCAACCGTTCAGACTAGCAGTGCAGGAGAACAGAGGTTGGGCAATGAGTACAAAATCCAGTGACACTGAGTCAGCTTCTGGACTAAGGGACAAAAGTCAAGGTGTCAGTTTCTGATGCCACCACATTCTGGCTGATAAGAAAACCATTTGTCCTCTCTGTGACCAAAAATGAGCCACGTGAGACCTACTTCACAAAATATCTGTATCTCAGAATAGTTATGAAATGGTCAATACATCACCTTGCACTTAAAAGACACATATATCTTTTCCTTTTTACATTGTCTCAGAAATTGTAAATTCCCTATATTCAAGCTAAATATAAATTGCAGGTACAGACTTCTTTTTTTGGATTTTGTTTTTTACCTCGTTTACTTTTTGTTTGAATTTGTAATGATTGGTTCTTAGGAGGGCAAAGGAATCTAATTTCAGTGTTTCTTCTTCTGTAATCATTCTTTCTTATAATCTTTTTGTACATGATTCTAAACTTACTTGTTTAAGAGAATTATTGTTTAAGAGAATTATTACATAGCTGAAAATAACAACTGTCCACATCCCCTGCAGCCTTCCACTGTGTTTTCACTCTTGCCTTGTCTCTATAACATGCGTCCTAATTGGCCATGTGTAAAGCTTAGCCTGTGACTCCTACACTTAAGATTAAGAGCAAGCTGAAGGCAGAGAATCAAGACAAGAAAGGGAGGTACATAAGTACACACGGCCCCATCCAAATTTAACATCTATAAATCTATAGCAACCAACTACCTTACTGTTCCAGTGGATATACCTTTGGGTGTGGAATTAAATTCTAGGTCTTCAAATGGTGCCAGGTAGATTTGGCAAGGTGGTGTACCAGTGTAGTAGCCACACAGTCAGCAAGTCACATTCTGAAAGCCCCATAACATCTTCAAATATTAACAATTACTCAATTTAAACCAAGGCCTTTGAGCCACTCTCCAGTCACTTGCCAAGATGATGAAACAGTGCTTGAATCAGTTCCGATTTTCAAGTTTCCTTTGGCTAACATGACTTAAATAATCCTAACTTTGAATTACCATCTTTCTTGATCTCTCCCCCAACCCCGTGTGTGTGTGTGTGTGTGTGTGTGTGTGTGTGTGTGTGTATTTTCAGCAAGCACTAACAGCTTCTCCTTCAAATTTTCTTTAGCTTTATTGGTAGAGCTACAAGAAATAAAAGAAAGGGCTGGAGAGATGGCTCAGTTGTTAAAGGCTAAGCATACAACCAAAAATACAAGAAGTTAAAGAAGATTATGTCTAGATAAAATCATTTCTTCCCACTTCCTGATCATCCTTGGAGCCTTGTTCAGCTCACTGTGATGTGGCAAAAAGGGCCCCAGGTCTTAATATGCATGAAACAAATTTTATTGAATACAAAAAGCCTAACTGAACTATGCAAGCAATATGAATACCAGAAAAAAAATAATATTTCTTGAGGTAAGTCACTAAGGAACCTGTCTTGATATTGCTAGGAATTAGGGGTAGTAGTCAAAATATTCAGCAAGAAGGTAAGGGGCCTCATCCTGAATATATAAGAAGCTAATGATAAAAAGTTGTTGGGCCCCATTTTGGCCCTGCTTTGGGCCTTGTGGACAAACCCAAGCCTGGCTCAAGTTTCTGCAGCCTTGTGGGAAATCCTAAGCCTGGCTTGAGTTTGAGACCTGTCTTAGTCACTTCTATACTTGAGTGACTCAACAGAACCTGTTTGGCCCTGCCTCTGCTCATCTGTTGCTGATGTAGAGTTTTATAATTGGCCCTGTCAGTCACCCCGTACCCTCCATTACCTTTCCTCTCCCCTTATGTTATTTCACCCCACCAAAACTCTTCCTTCATATGCTCCAAGTTTATATAAACAAGAGGTTGTTACATTAAAGTTGAGTTCCTGCTTCAACAAGACTCCCAGCCCGTGTGTTTCTTTGGGCTGCGGACACCCACCATCCTGCTCAGCCCCAGAAACTCTCTCCTCTTGCCTGAAATTGCCAGGAAGGAGCCAACAAAAAAGTTAGTTTTGAAACTTAGAAAATATTTACAGAATCACTGTAATAAAGCCCTGTAGTTACTCAACTGACAAAGTTCGTTAAGATTTGTTTTGCTTATGAGTATATGTGTGTCTGTGAGAATTGGTGCTGCATATGTGTGGTGGTCTGCAAAGGTCATAGAAAGGCATCAAATCCCCTGGAGCTTTAATTACAGGTAGTTGTGAGCCATTGATTTGGTTCCAAGACAAATGTTGCAACAAAATCTGGGTCTTGTTTAGGCACTAGTAGAATTATATTCTAAGGTGTCTAGAGACACCTTATCCACCTAAGCTGGAGAACCAAGGCTGTCAATACATGGTCTCTCTAGACAATTCCCATTATGGAAATTAAGTCCATTGCTGATATAGTATTGTATAGAAACTGTTAATGAGACATGGTTTCATACTGAAAGATAGGGTGCAACATACACACTGGTAAAATACAGGGAAAAGGCTTTAACAAGTATCGCATAATAAGTGCCCAAATGTTAAATGTTTTATAGGCACTAAGGTATAAGTAATCTAATACATAACTGCCATTAACCTGAGAGCACTAAACACCTGCCCCACAAAGCTACAGGAAATGTGTTTCTTCTATTTCATTTTATTAAAAAACAAATTTTTCATACAATATATTTTGATCATACTTTCCCTTCTACAACTCTTCCCAGATCCTACCCATATAACTTTATGTTCTCTCCCTCTCTCTCTCTCTCTCTCTCTCTGTCTCTCTCTCTCTCTCTCTCTTTCTCTGTCCTTCACTTCTCTATCTTAAAACAAAAATGCTTATAAAAACCCCAAACATCAAAATAAATGAGAAAATGACCGATAAAACAAATCAAGACAAAAATGCCAAAACAAAACAAAACATGACCAAAAGTCTACAAAAGTACGATTATGTTCTTGGCTAAATGACTCACAGACATGGGGCCTATCCAGAGGTGTGGATAAGATTCCCAGTAAGACTTCATTGGAGAATCCTAATTTATTCTTTGCCAGTGGGTATCAGTTGCAGATAGGTTATGGATGGAAGTCCATGTCCACTTCCTTCTCTCAGTGATGTAACCCCATCCATCCTGAACCAGTGAAGGCCTGTCCTTGTGCCAGTCTCTCTGAGTTCATTTGTTCATCAGACTTGTTATGTCCCAATAATAATTTGCACTGGAGTCCTGTGTCACACTTGGCTCTTACAATTTTTTTTCACGTATTCTTCTGTAAATATCTCTGAGCCTTAAAGAGAAAGCTTTGAAAAAGATATACCATCTGTGGCTGAGTATTCCAGTGTGTCTCACTCTCAGCAAATCATCCAGTTCTGAGTTTTTGTGTTATTATTTTTTTTGAAGAAGGCTGACTGAGACACTGCTCTATGGGTATACTAGTATCCCAATAGGAGACATTTTATTGCTATGTTCCTTTATCAGAATAGTAGTAGTGGTAGTAGCATTTCTCCTGGGCCCATGACCTATCTAGTCTTAGGTTCTTAGACATGTTAGCAATGTCAGGCATGAGTTCCATCTTATGGAATGTGATTGAAGTTCAATAAAAAACTAGTTGGTTATTTTTATAAATTTGTACACTAATTGCTTTAGTATATCTTTCAGGAAGATCACTGATGCAGGTTGCAGAATTTGTAACTAGGAGATATGTATGATTATCTTCTTCTTCCAGTAGTGTGCAGAGTGCCTTCCAGTATTCTTTGTAGTGATAAAAAATTCTAAAATGGATTATGGTCATGGACAAATAGTTCTGTGTCCTCAAAACAAGCAACTGGAGCACATGGGCTGAATTAGTAGATAAAAATGTGTGTCATCACATTGAGGTGAGCCCTCAAGTCCAAATTGATAGAAGGAGCAAATTAGCTCTCATAAGTTGCCCTGTGAACTCCACATGTATGCCATGGCATGAATACACACCCACATCTACACATATCCACCCCCCAACATTTATGCACCCACTCACACATGCACATAGAAGCATGCATATTAAATAAATAAATAAATAAATAAATGTAATAAAATTAAAAGCGATGTAATTGTATACACCAAATGAGAGCTTGTGGTTTACTTGTATTCTATACCAATAAACTATTTTTAAAGATATGGAAAGAGTTCCCTCAGCACCAACTTCTTAAGAAGCACTTAGAAGGACTAAGGACATGGCTCAGGGGTAAAGAAAGTGCTTAGTATGCACAATAGGGTTTCAGTTCTTCCCACCACAAAACGGGAGTGAGGGAAGAAGGAATAATAAGCAAAGAGAACATAGAAGCTTCAAGGTTATCTCTTTCTCTTCCTTCTTTCTATTAATAGGGGGAAAATGAAAGAAAGTGCTCAACAGTGGCAGAACCTCTGGGCTTGAATTTCATCCCAGTTTGCATTTAGGATTCAGTGCAAGAAATCACTCTGCCTCAGCACCTGAATAATTCACAACTGCTAAAATACCCACCCAGGTCATGGACAAAGCTGCTTTGCACTGCACACTGATGGGCTGGGTGATTCCACCTAAGCTCTTTGAGAACAGCAGCCTAGTCTACCCTCAGCTACAGACATCTCAGAAAACCCCGCTTTCCCTGCAGAGCTACTTTCTGAGTAGCTGGTATCACTAGGACTCATACTATAATTTTTTAAACTTCAGGTCCAAGGTCAAGCCTGGTTCAAACCTCAGTCTACCACTGTCTGTGTGTCTTGGGACAAAAGATCCAACATTTTTCCTGGCTCACTTTCACACTTGCAAAGTATGAATATTAATTCCTCCTTCCCAAGGCCGCTTTTGAGGTTTAGTGAGATGGAAGGTGTTCTTTACGGTTTGTTGCATGTAGAGTGCTTATTATTTTGGTTGTTACATTTTGGCAAGCAATTCATTTATTCTTTCGTTTAACCAGTATTTGTATCAAGCCCTACAGTGCTCTATTGCAACCTTCATGGAACTGCTAATCAATGTAGATTAGAGATAATGAGCATGGCCACAAAAGAGGCAGGTTAACAAACACAAAGAGTGCTATGAATATGTGGCAAGAGAAAATACACAGTATTCGCAAGGAGCAAACCCTAATAGCAAATTATTAGTTTGGGAGCTGGGGTGGGTAAGAGTACTTGCTCTTACAAAACCTGTGTTCGGGTGCCAGGCCCACAGATCAGCTTACAGTCATCTGTAACTCCAGTTCTAGAGAATCCAATACCATTTTATGGCATCTGTGAGTACTAGGCATGTGCATGGTCCAAATATATACACTCAGACAAAGCACTAGCCCACATAGACAGACAAACAAATAAAAATGTAAAAGCATTATTCCTTCAGTAAATGTTTACTGGTTGATCAGTTAATTGATTACAAACCAGGCCACAGGATCTGCCAGAGTGACGTGTACATCCAGCACACTGGTACACATCTCCAGGACGTTCCTTTCTGTCCTCCTTCTTCTGGATGTCAGGCTTATATTCCTTTCCCCATCACTCCCAGGTCATCCAGGAACTAATTATTCTGCCTTGGGAAGATACTCACATACCAGATAGTCATCTTTTACAATAGTCCACACTTCACAGATAAAGTGGAATTTTATTCAGGGCCCATTGGTGGTAGGCAGTCTTTTTAAAAGTTATATAAGGGCCTTAGGACAGGAAGATGAGAAGAGAAGAAGAAAATGAAAGACTATGTATCTACTCCAGTTATACTAAAAAGGAGGGAAATAAAATGAAATAATTGAAGCAGTAGAGATTACCCAGCAAAGCAGAACATGACTATTAGCAACTAGCACGAAGATAAATCCACAAAAAAATATCTACACGTATATGGGCACCAAAATACTGAAGGTTTTGAAGAAAAAAACCCAAAAATATTTCACATTTGGATCTTCAGGTGCTAAGTTGTTGAGTCCTGTGAAACATTTCTCTGGGAATTGGGGCCTCTGAGGAGTACAACAACTGTCATATACGGAAGGAGAATCCATTTTTCACTGGATAATCTCCTGTGTTTATTTGAATTTTCACTCTGTTCTTTCATAATTAATGATAAGAGATATTCTCTACAAAATCAATAGGAGAAGAAAAACTAATTTGAGACATGCTGTTTATTCTTCAGTATTTACAAGGGTGAATTTTCTTTTGCTTAATCATTGTAGGTCATTTATATTTAGGTACAAAGAGAAAATATAGCACATTATTTAAGCCTGCATGAACAATAACTTATCACAAAGGAGAAAGAACAATGAAAAGGAGAGCAAGGTCCTAGAATTCTTTGTTATTCACATGCTAAGTGGATCTGTTCCTTCTCAGACTTTAAAAAAGATAGACACTGACTGGACTGGAAAATCTAAAATCATATCTGATCCTCCAAATTCTCAGAAGAACAAAAATATCCATTACAAGTTTTCCTATGGTTTTTAAATGTGACCAAGGCTCAGAACAGCCAAATAACATAAGTCTAGGAACTGTTACTTCTCTTCACTTCCAAAGCTAATTGCTGTTGTGGGACTGACCAGGTGCTACTTAAACCACAGGGAACTTCAGATGAATATTGAAATTTCAGCTCCAGACTCATACCAGTTCCCAGTTCCCATATGAGTTAGTACCTACCAGCCAGGGAAGAAAGAGTACAAAACCATCTTCACAAATTATCTGTTGAAAAACTGTACAGTGTGCATAATGAGATCCTTTTGAAGTTCTTATACTTCTGCCTCTTTGATACTTATTTCCTGGAGCCCTTACAATTGCATATATCAGTGTTACCTTGATAGGTGAGAGGGGTAAGTCACCATAGCAAGATCTTTTAATTTCTTGATCAGTAATTAAGAATGACTTGCTTCACCGATAGGTTCACTGACAGTGGAGGCAAAAAATAAAATGAAATAAAATAAAATAAAATAAAATAAAATATTAGCTAAGAATTTACAAACTCTAGTGGCCCTGAGATTATTCTTTTCAAAAACCATTAAGACATCCAAATTCTGAGACAACACACTTAGCAAGTCTTACCTGTAGCTATAAAAATATGAGCTACATAGCTGTTGTGTAGCACTATCTTCTGAGATAAAACACCCCACATATTGGAGGGCAGTTTGTTAGACATAGGATGTTCTAAAGGAAGGTGAAATCTTACAATGAAGCCTGTAGTCATTCCTGCTCCTGTAAGTAGCCACAATAAAACTGACTGGTTCACCAAGTAGGACTTCTGTAACATCCTGTGCTCTGTCTCTTGGTCCTATCTGTGGTAAACAAACATTTGTTCCCATCTCCCCAGGTGTATGGCATCTAACAAATACTCAGAAGAAACTCTTCTTCAGTTCCCTTTGGCCCAAACAAACCAAACCTTGATGAATAGTCTAAATTTTTTCCTAGTAAAAATGACCAATAATGTTTTCAAGATTTTAATTATATATTGCACTATCTACTTATGCAGTGAATCATTAAGACTACACTATTTTATAAAATTGCAGTACAATTCTTTCAATTCCCCACAAATCCTATGTTTTTCCTTATGCTCAGCCTTCTACCAGAATGTCATCCCAACTTCACCTTGCTCATTCTCCAGGTTTCGGACAATGACTACTTTTTCTTTAAAATGTATATCACATGTCATCCCTGCCAAAAGTTACCTTGTCCTTTTCCATGTCGCATAAAAGCATATATTCTAGTCACTGCTCTAGTAATGACAGCAGGGTGAAAATCTGGCAGAAAGTGATACATGGGATTTATCTTAAAATTACATTTTATAATGTGAGGCAAGAGCTTAGGTCTAGGAAGTACTGTATGCCTAAAATTAGATAAACAGTACGACAGATGGTATGGATGATTCCAGATGGCCATAAGAATAGAGGTGGTCTACAGTGGTAATGGTAATCCCTTCAGATGGCCAACTCAGGTTTCTCAAAAGGGCACAATAAAAACAATAAGTGGTAATGGTCAACTCTAGTTTGGTAACCTCAAATTGACCATGGAAGATATTTGTAGCCTTTGGGTAATGAACTTTCAACTTTAGATGTACTTAAAAACCCAGATTAACATTCTCATATTTTAGACATATATGTGGCAGGATTTTCCCTGACCAATTACATTAATATATTAGCGCCGCATGAGGCCTGTGATTCGACAAGGAAAAGAGAGGCAGAGCTTCTCAGAAGAGAGGAGGAACCAAGATGGAGGCAGACCCAACAGGATGATTCAGAACCAGCATGGCTTTAAATAGCCACAGGTATGTTTTCATATAGAGATAATAACGGGGGTAACTTGTCTAATCTGTGTGGGCATCTTGTGAATTGAGAATTTATTGCTATATAAATCTGACTGGTTAATTATAAGCTTCAAGAGTTTTGATTTTACCGGGTTACTGGGTATTGTTATATCTAATCGTGGGGGTAGAGAGTTGGCGGCAGTAGAGCAGGAAGCCTGTCAGTCCCTCTTGGCATGGCAGCGACCACGACAAGGGAAATTAGCAATGCAGGTGGAGACATCTGGGGGAGGGTGAGCCAGAGGGTCTACCATGAGAACACCCCTCTGGGGCTATCTGGCCCCCTGGTGCTGGGAATAGCAAGGGGGTGGGGGTGGGGTGAACAAGCGCTCGTTCTTTCCGGCTACACATCTACTTATAGCAAACTAAATTCTGGGTATAATTGGCTCAAAAAAAAAAAAAAAAAAAAAAAATCCTGATCACTTTCCTGGAAGTGCCCATCTTGGGAGAGGCAGGGGGAAGGTATAACAGAAAGAGGAGAACTATAAACCCTCATGTTTGCTAGGGCCCAGAGGTTTTGACTTTGCTTAGCCCTTTGTTTTTCTAAAAAGACATTCATGCTTCTTGCTTGTTTTAATTAAACTTCTAGGACCATTTCTCTTTCAAAGACACAATAGTAAAAACTAAGGCTGAGGTGAAAACCAGAAAAAACTAAAGATGTCCTCATAGTAATAACTTAAAAGTTTTGACATCTGCAAGAAAAACAGCAAAGTTAGATGTAAGGACATGTCAGTGAGAAATGTCAGTGATCTATTTCAAAAATTCCCTTTAAGAAGTGGTAGCTTTGGACGAAAGGAACAGTATTTGATGGAAAGCCCTTGTGGTCTCCAACTCACACCTTCACTAGCCTCACTTCCACCCCATACCAGTAGCATTCTGGGTTTTTTCTATCACAATATTACTATGTTGAATTTGTTTATATGTCTGTATTCTCTATTAGAATGGAATGGAACACATTCAAAATATCTTCTTGTGTCTCTGATGCCCAGAAAAAGTCCAACAGACCTTTCAGGGTTTTGTACCTCTGTTCAACACACATTTCTTGAAACTTCTACCTTCTCGCCATCCTCAGGTCCTCCCTAATAGATAAAAGAGGTATGTAACCATAATGAGGCTTCCCAATTTTCTGATTTGCAATTTGAAAATGATTGCTTTTGCAGCAATCACAAGTTTTGGAACCATCTCTACTCCCAACAGCACATAGAAATTTTCTGAGAACTTATAAAGTTCAATGTTCCCCCACCCTGGGGGTGGGGTGGGGTGGGGTGGGGTGTTTGATTTTGGGAAAGATGGATGCATGGATAAATGAAGGTATTTCTTAAGTATTGAATTTTGCCTTCATGGAATGCCTCAAAGGTACAAATCTAAATTCTGCCTCCTCTCCCATTTTATTTCAAGTAACACCAAAAAAAGTTCATATTTAATATTTACTTAACATACCGAGGCAGGACATCCTGTATTCAAGAAAGCCTGGTGAGGATTTTTAAAAAATATATATATAGATTGGATACTAGCATAAAAAGACACACTCTATCTAATGAAGTTACAATTTGGAGAGAAACCTGAGCCATCCTCTTTGTGGCATATGTTTAAATTTGCTTTGTTCTTCTAATTTACTGTTCTCAGGTGGCTATATTGCAGCTGGAGCTGCAAACTCAGCTTCTGTAGTGGCCCTTGAATTACAGTCTAACTTTTCCTTTTCTTACCCTTCTTTATCAGAACTGAACAAGAAGTGCTATCTACACCTGGTGGAAAAACGCTTTTCAAATCTGCAAGCTCAAGGTGCCCCTCAACCATGTGGCAGGACACCCATCTGGAGAAACACATCTCCCTTGAGGTTTGGGAATTCAAAAGATGAAGCTACCCCAGATAAAGTTCCAGGTGGTATAAAAGAACATGAAGGTTTTTTTGGTTGTTTTGTTTTTCAACTCCAGTGATTCTGTGACTTTATTACTCTTCTTCCCGAGCCTTAAAAAAAAAAAGTCAAGCTAAGTTGTAGCTCATGTTCAGCCTCAAAACATTATGTTATCATAATTTTCTAGAGGACACTAAATACCAGGACATTATTGCAAGAACTGACCTGACTTATAGGATTATTCTTAAGTCTACAAATTAAAGCATTTTAGAGAAAATGTATTGATACCTCTATATTTTTCTCTTAATGCAGCAATTTGTACTTTTAGAATAAGAGTTAATTAACCTAGCCATGATCAGTTAACATGCTAATTATCTTCCCTGCCCTCAAGTAATCATACTCCAAACTATAGCATGAGTACTAGGCCACAAAACATTATCTGAGTAGTCCTTGAAAGGGCTTTATCAATATTTTAGTCTCTAAATTTAACAATTTTGGATTCAAATTCAGCCTTCGTTTCCACATCCAATTATACTATTTATGCCTATGGTACTTGTGGTGGTTTGAATAGGAATGGCTCTCATAGACATATGTATTTGAATGATTAAATTGTGGGGAGCGACAGTATTAGGAGATGTGCCCTTATTGGAGTAGGTATGGCCTTGTTGGAGGAAGTGTGTCATTGTGGAGAAGGACTTTGAGGTCATATATTTTCAAGCTACACCCATAATGGTACACAGTCTCTCCTTGCTGCTTATGGATCAAGACGTAGACATCTCAGGTCTGTGTTCAGCACCACGTCTGCCTGTATGCTGCCATGTTTTCCCCCATGACAATAATGGACTAAACCTCTGAAAATGTAAGCCAGCCCCAGTTAAATTTTTTTTTCTTTATAAGAGTTGTCTTGGCCATTGTGTTTTTTCATGGCAATGAAATCCTAAGATAGTACTGTGTCAAGGAAAAACATATAAAAAGATAACTAGAAGTCAACTGGCAATCTTTTATGTTCCCATTCTGTAGTGAGGATTTTGGTTTCTTAAAAAACCCAGTTAGGTTATGTGAATGCATTTTTGTTTTAATGCCATGTGTGAGATAAAAGAGAGCATAATCACTGCAGGTGATTATGTTTTGCCTCATGCTCTAGAGGTGTGGTTTTACCAGCTGCAAATAGTTTCTGAGAGTGTGTGATATTTGGAATTCTGGGAACTTTTGAGAGAGAATAAATGCCAGAGCCCTGAGACTAGTCAGGGCTGGAGGCTGCTCTAAGGAGGCGGCTTCTCCTGCTGCTGGTTTCTGCTGCTGTTGTTTGTCAAATGGTAGTGAACAGAGAATAAAAAATTGGATATTCTGCCAACAAAGATAGGACTTATCCCAAGGAAGTCAACACCCATAATCAGCAGGAAATAGTCTAAAAAGATCTGTGCCCCCTTTCTCTCTAAGCTTCTTTTTATCCTACCTAGTGCTGGGGTTTGGAAGGGTTTGGCATCGAGAAGGGTGGAAAATATAAGAACCCAATAATATAGACCAATGCCTACACCATTCAAATGAAGATTCTAAAACAGATAATCAAAAAGAAGTTTAGATTTGCCTATCTAACTGGCTTCCAGGTGAATGATCATTCAGTTATTCACCAAATTCATATATAACCAGACATTCCGAGTAATTTTCCAGCCTTGTATAGGTACATTCTCTTGGTATTATTATACCTGCATATAGCTGTCTTTATAACATGTCTATATGTCATGTTTTTCAAATAAAAATTTATGTCTCTCTGTCTCAATCTGATCAAGGACCTCTAACTTAATTTTTAAAAATCTTTAGTTCTAGCTCTGTTCTTGAAATATGAAAAAATTTTAGCATAAAATTAAAATGATTTTTAAAAATGATTCATCTTTGAAAATGCAATTTTTTGAACTACACAAAAATTCATGATCTCATGAATGAGCTACACTTTTTCTGACATTTTCCTCTCCTTTTGTCCTATGTCTTTATGTCACCAATGTTATGAGCTCCAAAGATCACATTACAACAAAAACACACTGTGTAGTGCCCTCCAAAGGCAATGAATACTACATGTGAGAACATTTTGGACCCCACATGCCCCTTGACCATCACAGTCTGTAATCACAGCACAGGCAAGAAATCTCTTTGGTAACTTAGTTCACAGTTCATCTTTTGATTCACAGAGATAATTTGAAAATTATTTGATCTGAAACATAAAAATATAGCTTGTAGAACCTAACTACATGTAAGCATAGTTTTCTTGAGGAAAAAATACAGTGTTTTCTGGGAATGGAAATATTTCCTAGTGGCATTTAGACTGAGGCATTCTAGTCAGCTCTGGAATGCCAGATTTCCTGCCAAATCCTGAACTTGATCCATATGCAAATTAGCGAGACAAGAATCCCTACTGGTCTTCAAGTCAGTTCAGGCAACATTCCATGGAATTCATCTGCTTCTGTGCTGGAAATCTCACTGAAGTCTAACTATTTTGGATATGAAGTAGTAAGCCAAAGGCTTACTTCAAGTTTTGGATCCAGACAATCTTCGTGCCAACAGCTCAAATTCTTTCAGACAAATAAATTAATATTTCAGTGTCTCAGTTTTCTTACTCATAAAATCAAGATAATGTTTACCTGAGAGATTTATATTATGTACTAGCTGTCATAGGTTAAAACGAGATAACTTATAGAAGATACTAACAAATGGTATGGGGATTCATTCACATGATTTTACAGAACAGTCCCAAGGGCTCCTTGCAGTGAAACCTTTCACAGAGCTTATATATTATTCTCTCTCTGGAAATGATTACTAAGAAAAGCAGACTAATGAGCAACTCAAGAATTTGTAACCTGAGTGTTTCCACTTATTCTGGAGACAGCACTCTGTATATGTTGGTGAACATTCAAAAGCCACTGTTGCTGCTACAACCTTTCCTGGCACATAATGGGGAAGCATAGCCCTGCATAGGCACTTACCCAGATGTCAATTTACAAAATTTTCACTGATCTCTGGTCATAAACACCCCCAATAAATAAGGAAACAAAAAGTTCAAGAAACCTAGTTCCAGACCCATCACGAATGATCTCTACTCTCACAAGCTTAGTTTCACACCTACCAGTCATGTTCTCCAGACATCTTTACCTTATAAGTTGATCTTCTCTTTGTTATCTTTGTCCCTTACAAATATAAACACACACACACACACACACACACACACACACACACACACACACACGCCTTGCTCTAGGTATGTACCCCATGATAACTCTGAGCCTCTTTTCTGGGTAAATTGGTTCTTGCCTGTCTCATTCCTTCTCCCAAAACACTTTGTGGGTATCTCCACACTCATAGACATAGGTCTAGGTCAGTGGTCTTTGAAACTGATTTGTTCAAGAGCCACCTTCAACTGATGAGATGCTTCTTTTTCTCTCCCATCTTTCTGGTTACCCATTGTCATCTCTATACTGATAGACCTAGCTCCAGATCTGCGGTTTGGGAGGCATCTTTGCCTAGTCTAGTTAAACACCCTGTCCATCAGCTTTACTTGTCTCAGTTCAAGCCATTCAGTTCCTACACTGATTCAATTTAAGGAAGGCCAGATTATCATGTCAGACAGATAATCCAAGAAATCTATATTTTCAGGTTAAAGCACAAAACAACTACCTGGATAAAACTTTAAACTCTGTTCCCAAGTAACAGAGTTTCAAAAGAACAACCATAGAATGAACCAAAGAATTCAAAGAATTAAAGAAATATGAGCAAAGACTTCATTGTACTCCAAGAGGAAAACAACAAATACTTGAGTTTTGTTACAAACAAACAAAAAAACCTACTGAATGAAATGAAAAAGATAATTTGGGCTTTGAAACCTGGATTCAAAAAAGAGATAGAAACGTTAAGGAGATCCCAAGCTAAAATGAAGATGAAATTGAAAACTGCAGTATCTCAATTAGAAAACACAGATGAATTTCTTTCAAGTAAAATGAATCAAAGAGAAGGTAGCTTATCAAGACTCAATAATAAAGGATGGAAGTGAAATAAAAAAGAATATGAATTGTTTTTAAAGCACAGGAAAGGAACATGTGGGAAATATGGGCCTTAGTTAGGGTTTCTCTTGCTGCAATAAAACACTATAACCAAAAAGCAAATTGGACAGAAAAGAGTTTATTCAGTTTATACCTGAAGAACAACAACATTGTTGTTTATTACTAAAGGAATTCAGGACAGGAACTCAAATAGGGCAGGAACCTAGAGACAGTAGCCATAGGTAGGGTACTTCTTACTGGCTTGCTCACCATGGCTTGCTCAGTCTGCTTTTTTATAAAACTGAAAACCCTCCCAGAATGAGTGATCCCTCCCAACTCATCTATCACTAATTAAGAAAACACCTTACAGTCAGATCTTATGGAAGCATTTTCTCAATTAAGGTTTACTTGTTTCAGACAACTCTAGTTTGTGTGATAAGTTGACACAAGACTAGCCAACACTGGTAACTTTCTTTGAATTATAGGCATATATGAGTGAGATGAACTGAACACACATGAATGGCAGAGACCAGATTTATAACAAGATCATAGTAAAAAATTTCTTAAACTAAGGAAAGACATACTTACATAGGTTTTTAGAAGCAAACAGAACCCCTACTAAACAAGACCAAAAAAGAAACACCTCACAACAAATCATACTTGAAATAGAACAAAGAAAAATATTGAAAGCTACAAGAGAAAAAAAGCATAAGTCAAGTCATGTCTAAATGAAAACCCATCAGAATAGCAGCTAATTTATCTTTATTTCTCTTTCTTTCTTTCTTTCCTTTTTCTTCTTCCTCCTCCTTCTATTCCTTTTTTGGTTATTATTATTGTTTTGGTTATTATTATTGGTCTTATTATGTAGACCAGTCTGGTCTCCAACTCACAAATATTCATTCACCTGTCCCTGACTCCTGAGTGCTAGAATTATAAGAATGCACCATTAGACCCCTCTCAACAGCTGATTTCTCAATGGGAACTTTGAAAGCTTTAAGTGCCTGGGAACGTGTACTATAAGTTCAAAATGACCATGACTGCCAACCTACACTACTATACTCAACAAAAGTGTCTGCCATATTTGAAGGAAAGAACAAAACTTTTCACAATGTTAAAACACCTCATATAAAACAAAGAAAGTAGAACCCTGAAAGCAATACTTAGACCTGAAGAAACAAATATACACACTCAAGAAATTCTAGAAAGAAAATAAATGAAGCTTAAATTTTGTGAAAGAGAAAGAAAAACTAAAAACACAAAACCTTCAAAAATGCAATCTACATACACCTTTTCATAATTTAATAACTTCTAAATAATGGTCATGTAGGGCAATACAGCCCCTCCCAAAGGGAGGTTTGTGCCCCTCTACAGGGAGAGGGGGTGACTACAGGCCTCAGGCCTTGAGAGAGTTCCATATTAATGAGATACCTAAAGGCCAGAGGGCGTTGCCAATTAAGTATTCATTCCCAGATCCTTCTCCTTACAAAGGGTATTTAACCAAAGGCCAGCCCTGGGGGTGCAGGGGTGCAGCCAGATCCATATACTTTCCTCAATGATATTAAACCCTTAAAAAACAGGGACTTCCTTGTGTCTTTGGGGCCCGAAGTGGCAAACCAGAAGAAGGTCTCAACTATCGAGCAGTTGTCTAATCTTCCGTCAAGTATTTTTCTGGGTTCCATCCACAAAAGCCACTAATTCAACCAAGCTAGCTGGGCTGGCCGCCGAATCAGCCAAGCAAGTACAGTAACCAAAGAGTCTCTTTCCTGAGGGGCTCTGTTGGGGCTTTCTCTATCCCTCATTTCTCCCAGCGGCATCTGGGAGCCCCACATGGAGACCAAAGGCCTTCGGGTCCACTCAAGACCCCTACCCCTGAGGGACTTCAGACTGAGTTTGCCCCACACTCGGCTGGGGCTTTGCAGTGCCCACCGGGAGCCTCGTGGAAGGGGCTCAGTCAAATTCCCTTGCTTCTGCCACTCTGAGCCGTGGTTCTAGCCGACTAAGCCATGGCAGACACACGGGGACCACAACTCTGCCCAGCAACATCCACGCCTGCCCCCATGCATGAGCTTAGAACCCCACAATATGCTATATACCATAAAGCTATATCACTCCTTGCCTTATGTTCAAAGGACGTGATATTCTACTCCACATATACTTACTCAGCTGTGTTTACTGTTTCCTTATTTGTGATAGCTAAGAAATGAAAACAACTTAATTGTACTTTTACAGATGAATGGATAATGAAAATGAAGTATGCATATACTACACAATATTATTCAGCTGTAAAGAAAAATGAAGTCATAAAATTTGAAGATAAGTAGATGGATTCAGGAAAGATTATATTGAATGATTTAACCTAGCTCAAGAAAGAAAGTTATCACAAATGTTCTCTCATCTGCCCTCCCTAGCACCAAATCTTCAGAAACAAGTATGAAACATAGAAACCAGGAAAACATAATGTTACTATAGGGTAGGAGGGGCTGAGAGGTGAATAGCAGTATATGGGTAAAATAAAGCTCAAAACAAAAAATGGGAGGGGAGAACTAATTGGAAAGGGCAGAGGGAAGTCTTTATAGAAGCAGAAGGAATAAGAGGTGACAGACAATACCAAGATTGTTTGATAAAGCTTGAAGAAACATTATTGCTTTTCATTTACCTAGAATTATACAATTGTACATAACACAAACACACACACACACACACACACACAGGCGCGCACACACACACACCCACACACATTTGGGTGGGACAATGCCTCCACAAAAGCTATAGACTAACAAAAATCATGTTATTGAGTATGAGAAATCTCCCTTTGAGCGGTTGGTCAGAATACTGCTGTTGCTACTGTTGCCTTTCAGAGGTTGAAGGTAACACTCTATTCCTAAACACACTGTACACTTATGACAGGGAACTCGGATTACTTTTATTTAAACTGGATCTGACCCGAAATCCTCCTTCCTGTGTTCTAGATTCCATAATACCAGAAAGTACTATAAAATATTTCTAGGGAAATATTTTAGTAAAATTTTCTAATGCTATGGTAAAACCATGATCTAGAGTGACTTGGGGAGGAAAGGGTTTATCTCTTAAACTTCCAAGTAAGGGTGTATCACTGAGGGAAGAAAAAGCAGGCCAAGGACCTGGAAGCATGAACTGAAGCAGAGCCCGTGGAAAAGCAGGGCTTACTGGCTTGGTCCTTATGGCTTTCTGAGCCTGCTTTCTTATAGCACCTAGGACCAGCCCAGGGGTGGCACTGCCCATAACTAGCTAAGCCCTCCCACATTAATCATCAATCAAGAAAATGCTCAACAGGCTCTTTCACAGGCCAATCAGATGAGGCATTTTCCCAATTTTGGTTCTGTCTTCCTAAATGATTCTATCTTGTTTCAAGTGTGACATAAAAGCTAACGAGTACAGGAGGAGCTCAATGGTCCCAATGAGCTGCAACACTTAGGAATTATAACCATGACCAGCAGGACAGACATCTACAAAGGTGCAACAACAGCTGTTTGTTGAACATCAAGTTCACTCAACAGGAATGAAATCATGAACAGTACTATAAACCTAGCCAACTTCCCTGAGCTGATGAAGTCATGGATCTTAGACGAGAATCTATGACTACCACTTTGCTAGACCAATAAAACTCCTACCTACACTCTAAAATTTATCCTTATACTCACAGAAAAATGTAGCTACAATTCTTCATTAAAGAAACATCTCTTTAAAGCAAAAGGAGACCCTCATAGAAAATCACAATTGAACACAATGCAGAGATCAAGGATCATGGGGAATCTAACCCGAGTGGGTACATCGTAAGGGCTACTGCATCTATTGCTAAGATATGATTGGGTAAAATACTGAGTAAAAACTTGCAGAAAGATTATATGATGCAGAATACCAGAATGTCTACTCTGAAACAATCTCTCATAGAAATGGCACATACAAGATCTAAACAATGGCAACATCAATAAGCATACTAACTGAGAAGGAGAAAATTTCTACAGAACCCTACCCCTATATAAAGAACTTCTGGCAATTATGACTGTGGAAAAGAAGGAGAATTAACATTTCCCAGGGATGAGTTCCCTTATTGGTTATTCAATAGAGAGTGACCCACCCTTAAACCATATCCACACGAATACATTCTCAAGAGGTTGTATGTATATTCTTATGCATCATATACATATATATGTAACTATAATGATAAAAGAACAAAAGCATCAGTTGAGATTGTGGGTGGGGTACAAGGAAAAAGTTGGAGAGTGGAGACTTGGGGAATTGGTTGGAGGGAGGAAAAGGAGGGAGGAAAGCCATGTAATTATATTTTAATTTAAAAGTGTCATTTTAAAAATTCAGGCACAACCTAGAGACGGATTCCTGCCTCTAGGAGGTGCTAATCCACTCATATCCCACAGTCATGGGTCTTAGAACCTCAAGATGAAGTAGAATGGAAGAGGGAATCCTAGAAATAATTAGATTTTAAACTCTGATGCTCACAGTGCTTAGTTCTGATACAACCTTTACTGAACGTGCATGTCATATGAGGTCACGGGAGAAGCTCACTCCTACCTATCTGAACAAGTGCAGCTAAGCACATTCACGCCTGTTGGAGTGCACAGAAACACAGCCACACACCACTTACATCACCACCACCACTACCACCAGCAGCAACATCTGAAGCAAGAGCATCAGTAGCAGCAGCTTACACATGTATTTGCAAGGTCAAAGACACTTATCTCCCAAGAAAGGGAGCAGCCAATAAAAACACTAAGCAACACGCCTTCTCCTCCAACTCGACCACAGTGAATAATCACCAAAATTCCAAGCTCTTTAACCCAAGACTCAGCTTTCTGCGGGACCCGTTTGCTAGCCTCATGAATCTTTTTCCTTTCTCGGAATCACAAATTTCATGTTTCTTTTGAGGTATCTCCAAATCTATACAACGTGCATCCCATCCCTCAAGGGCTGGAGTCCAAGATTTCTAGGAAACTTGGAGAAGTCCATTACCACACTAGAGAAGTCAGACTCCTGTCAGAGAGACATCAGGGTATGAGAAGCAGGTTCCCAAACCGCCTGGGCGCGGGAAACAGGAGCGAACCCTGTCAGGTGGAGTCCTTTTCCACGTGGTGGATGAGAAAGAAGGCGAAGGGGTAGCATGCAAGGGGTGTCCCTTGGCACCGTAGCTTCTATGCTATGCCCTGGTGAGGTAGGCTCCAAAGGGACCAACCAGTACAGCGCCAACAAGAGACATTTGCTTACAGTCTCAGACTAGGAGTAACGTGAAGTGAGCCCAGGGAACAACACGTCAGGTTAGGGGGCTGAGGTAAGGACTACAGATGACTACAGAGGGCCAAAGCCCCTCTCTTGAAGACTGAAGCAAATCCCGCATTCCAGCCTGGCTTCTCTGCTGAGATGGGTTTCCCACCAGCGCATGCTTACCCTCAGAGCCCTCTCATTCACTCCTGCACCTTGCAAATACCGCACGCCCTGCAGCCTCCCCCCGTGCCACCGCACCTGGATATGACAGGAGACCTCCGAGTCGTCCAGCAGTCGAATGGTGCATTTCATCTCCTGGTTGAGCGATTTGATACTGGAGCTCCGAAAGTGAATCATTTTCATAGTCCTTCTGCCTCTCGGCGCACAGTGACAAGAAGCGAACATACACAGCAGGACGCGGGAGCCAGCCGTAGGAGGCGCGGGGCCCGCGCGGCCCTGGTCCACGCGGACATTCACACGTTCTCAACACAGTCGCGGCTCCGGGTGCAGCTCCGCCCGGAGACGGTGGCAGCGCAGGGCGCCTGCGGCCACCAGCGGCGAGTGGCGAGGAGAGCCGGTCCCTCCCTCTCCTCTTCACACGCTCCAATCCCCGCCTCCTTCCGTAGCTTGCTCTGAGGGCACCTCCCTTGCCTTGGTCTCGAGGCTGAGGGTTGTGGGAGCCCGAGACCCTCTTAAGGTTCGCGGCTGGAGGAGGCGCAGCACCAACTGTATCCCGAAGCCGAGCAGCTCTGGCGGGGGCCACCTCCAGGGCTGCTGCTGCGTCAGGCTAGGCCCTGATGCTTTCCTCTGGCTGGCCGCCTCCTCCCTCCTCCCATCGCGGTGGCTAGATGGTCCCTGCCTTGTTTCCCTCGGACTCAAAGGCGCCCTGCATTGTGAATTCCCGGATCCTGGCTGCCAGCTAAGAGTGGAGAACAAGCTATACATCCTCAAGGGAATTCCGCTGATGGACAGGACTGTAGGGCTGGTAGGGCTTCTCAAACAATGGCAGGAGGCACAAACATTGCATACGGCCATGGTAACAGTCTCGGATATTCCTTCCAGATTTTAAAGTTAGTATTACCTGAGATCAGCCCCCTTTTCTTCTTTAGTTAGGAATTGTCTTTCTTAAGTAGTGTGCTTTTTTTTTTTTTTTTTTTAAATGACACTATCTCCTTAGAGCCCAACTAGAAACCCTATTCTGCTCCACCCTCTTTAGAGAGCCGCCTCCACTTCCAACTGCATAGGAATCTAGTGAGAGTCTAACGACAAAGACATCTCCCATCCTATTTTAGTCTCCTCTCTGGGTGCTGGAAACCCTGGAATTCACCGTTGCTCTCCAGGAATTCATTGTCATCCCAACGCGCTCCTGTCCCTGTGTGAAATGCTCTAGGTTCAAGGGGTGGCAGAGAGGTTGCAGTAGTTACAGGTAGGTAGAACTTCGAGACGGAGAGAGAGAGAGATGTTAGAAAATAGAAATTAAATGAAAGCTGCTTTGCTCTGTTGTTTCTTTTTTCAGTGAGCAGGAAAAAAAAAATGATTGCTACCGGGAAGACTTGCTAGCTGTCAATTCTTTAATGGTTTGCTACATATGCAGTCTCTTCATCCACAGGGAACTTCATACCCCGTGTTATGGAGGGGAAAAGGCTGGGAAGGGATTGGTTGTGGCTCTCAATACAGTTGTTGTTCTCCCGCTTTCCGTTCCTTACTTCCTCTGCTCTTCCAGCAGTAGTAATCACCCTACAGGCACGCATCTGCTTCTCAATCCTCTAAACTGCAACAGCTATCAACCTAGACTGCCCCTTGTCTGAAACCTTAGCACTAGAGATGATGATGCAGGAGAATGGAGAGTATGAGGCCAGCCTGGGTTGCTTAGTGAGACTGTATCAAATAACAAAAGGAAGACAGAGAGCATTTAGTATAACATTGCATCTTCGTCACTGTTTTATTGCTACAAAGAGACAGCATGAGAAGGGCAACTCTTATAAAAGGAAGCATTTAATTGTGGGCTTGCTTGCAGTTTCAGAGGGTAGTTTGTGATCCTCATTGTGGGAGCATTTGGGGAGCATTGACAGCATGCATGGCGTAGGAGCAGTTGAAAACTACATCCTGATCTGTAAGTAGCAGAGAGCAAGAAAGAGACAGAGACACAGAGAGAGACAGACAGACAGATGCTGTGCCTCCCTGTTACCCCTTGTTGACTGAGCATTCAAATGACCCTATAGCCACCATTCTTAATCAACCTCAACACAAATTATCACAACTTAATTATGGCTCTGAAGTATTATTATGGGCTACCAGTGAAAAGGATCTGATAGATCAGATTTGAGGGTCACGGGGTGATATAAATCGTAGATATCAGTGCAGTGGGGCATGAGTCCAAGACACATTCCTACATCTAGTCATGTGAAGATGGTGTATTAGCTACATTTTTTTTTATTACTGTAATAAAACACTGCAAGCAAGACAGCTACTAAAAGAAAGTGTTTAATTGAGTTTACAGTTTCAGAGGGTTAGAGTCCAGGAAGACGGAGTGAAGGCGGCAGGAGGAGGAGCTCAAGTCTTACATCTGTGAACCACAGATGGGAAGCAGAAAGCACACTGGCAAGGGCACCAGACTTTTGAAACCTCAAAGCCTGTCTCCATCCCCTTTAACAATGTCACACATCTTAATCCTTCCTGTGCTGGCTAGTCTTATGTCAACTTGACAGAAGCTAGAATTATCTGATGGAAGAGACTTTCAATTGAGAAAATCTCTCCATAAGATTCTGGTGGAAGGGAATTTTTAATTAGTGATTTGGGATGGCCCAGCCCATTGTGGGTGGTTTTATCTGGTACTTGGTTATATAAGAAAGCAGGCTGATGCCGGGCGGTGGTGGCGCACACCTTTAATCCCAGCACTTGGGAGGCAGAGGCAGGCGGATTTCTGAGTTCGAGGCTAGCCTGGTCTACAGAGTGAGTTCCAGGACAGCCAGGACTACACAGAGAAACCCTGTCTCGAAAAACCAAAAAAAAAAAAAAAAAAAAAAAAAAAAAAAAAAAAAAAAAAAAAAAAAGCAGGCTGAACCAGCCATGGTGAGTAAGCCAGTAAGAAGCACTCTTTCATGGCCTCTGCATCAGCTCTGATTCCAGGTTCCTGCCCTGCCTGAGTTCCTGCCCTCACTTCCTTTGATGAACTATGGAACTCTGAGTGAAATAAATGCTTTTGTTCCCAACTTCTTTTCATACAAGGTGTTTCACAGCAGTAGAAACCCTAAGGAAGAAACTTCACTAACAGATCCACAATCAGGGAATCAAGTATTCAAACGTAAGATCCTATGGGAGCATTCTCACTCAAACAACCACATTCACAGCTCTCTGGCCTCCAGATGACTCACAGCCACATCATAATGCAAAATGCATTCAGTCCAACTTCAAATGTTCCTATAGCCGTTCACATTCTTTTTGTTTGTTTGTTTGGGTTTTTAAAAATTTTTATTGGATATTTTATTTACATTTCAGATGTTATCCCCTTACCCAATTCCCCCTGCCCTCCACCGCCTAGGAACCCCTTATCCATCCCCCCGCCTTCTGCTTCTATGAGGGTGTATCCCTGCCTACCCCCCCCCCCCCACACCCACCTCCCCACCCTCGAATTCCTCCACACTCGGCCTCCAGCCTTCATGGGACCAAGGATCTCCTCTCCCACCTATGACAAACAAGCCCATCCTCCCCTACATGTACAGCTGGAGACATGGATCTCTCTTTATGTGCTTTCAGGCTGGTGGTTTAGACTCTGGGAGCTCCGGTTGGTTGGTATTGTTGTTGTTCTCCTCATGGGGCCTCAAGCTCTTTCAGCTCCTCCAGTCTTCTCTCTAACTCCTCCATTGGGAACCCCTTGATCAGTTCAATGGTTAGCTGTGAGCATCTGCCTTTGAATATGTCAGACTCTGGCAGACCTCTAAGGAGACAGCTAAATCAGGCTCATGTCAGAATGCACTTCCTGATATCCACCAGTGGCTACTTTTGGTGACTGCACATGGGATGGATACCCAGGTGGAATGATCTCCAGATGGCCCCTCCTTCAGTTTCTGTCCCACACTTTGTCTCCATATTTGCTCCCTTGAGTATTTTGTTACTCCTAAGAAGGAGTAACACCCACAATTGGTCTTCCTTCTTCATGAGCTTCATGTGATCTGTGAGTTGAATCTTGGGTATTCAAGCTTCTGGGCTAATCCAATAATCAGTGAGTGAATACCATGTGTGTTCTTTTGTGATTGGGTTACCTCACTCAGGATGATATTTGCTAGTTCCATCCATTTACCTAAGAATTTCTCAAATTCATTGTTTTTAATAGCTGAGTAATACTCCATTGTGAAAATGTACCACATTTTTTGAATCCATTCCTCTGTTGAAGGACATCTGGGTTCTTTCTGGCTTCTGGATATTTTAAATAAGGCTGCTATGAATATAGTAGAGCATGTGTCCTTGTTATATGTTGGAGCATCTTCTTGGTATATGCCCAGGAGTGGTATAGCTGGATCCTCAGGTAATGCTATGTCCAATTTTCTGAGGAACCACCAGACTGATTTTCCAGTGTGGTTGCACCAGCGTGCAATCCCATCAACAATGGAAGAGTGTTTCTCTCTCTCCATATCCTCACCAGCATCTACTATCACCTGAGTTTTTGATCTCAGCCATTCTTACTGGTGTGAGGTAGAATCTCAGGGTTGTTTTGATTTGCATTTCCCTGATGACTAAGGATGCTGAACATTTCTTTAGGTGCTTCTCAGCCATTCGAGTTTCCTCAGTTGAGAATTCTTTGTTTAGCTCTATATCCCATTTTTTAATAGGGTTATTTGGTTGTCTGGAGTCTAATTTCTTCAGTTCTTTGTATATATTGTATATTAGCCTTCTATTGGATGTGGGATTAGCAAAGATCTTTTCCCAATTTGTTGGTTGCTGTTTTGTCCTATTGACAGTGTCCTGTGCCTTACAGAAACTTTACAATTTTATGAGGTCCCATTTGTCAATTCTTGATCTTAGAGCATAAGCCATTGGTGTTCTGTTCAAGAACATTTCCACTGTGCCCAAGTATTCAAGGTTCTTCTCCACTTTGTCTTCTATTAGTTTCAGTGTATGTGGTTTTATGTAGAGGTCCTTGATCCACTTGGGCTTGAGCTTTGTACAAGGAGATAAGAATGAATCTATTTGCATTCTTCTATATGTTGTCCTCCAGTTGAATCAGCACCATTTGTTGAAAATGCTGTCCTTTTACCACTGGAGAGTTTTAGCTCCTTTGTCAAGCATCAAGTGATCATAGGCATGTGGGTTCATTTCTGGATCTTCAGTTCTATTCCATTGATCTTCCTGCCTGTCATGATAAATTCCATGCAGTTTTTATCACTATTGCTCTGTAGTATAGCTTGAGGTCAGGGATGGTGATTCCTCCAGAAGTTGTTTTATGGTTGAGAATAGTTCTCACTATCCTGGTTTTTTTGTTACTCCAAATGAATTTGCAAATTGCTCTTTCTAATTCTGTGAAGAATTGAGTTGGGATTTTAATGGGGATTGCATTGAATCTGTAGATTGCTTTTGGCAAGATGGCCATTTTTTACTATATTAATCCTGCCAATCCAGGAGTATGGGAGATCTTTTCATCTTCTGAGATCTTTGATTTTTTTCTTCAGAGACTTGAACTTGAAGTTCTTGTCATACAAATCTTTCACTTGCTTAGATTCACACCAAAGTATTTTATATTATTTGTGGCTATTGTGAAGGGTGTCATTTTCCCATTTTTTTTTTCTCAGCCTGTTTGTCCTTTGAGTAGAAGAAGGCTACTGATTTGTTTGAGTTGATTTTATAACCAGCCACTTTGCTGAAGTAGATTTTTATCCGGTTTAGAAATTCTCTTGTGGAAGTTTTGGGGTCACTTAAGTATACTATCATATCATCTGCAAATAGTGAAATTTTGACTTCTTCCTTTCCTATTTGTATCACTTGGCTTCTTTTTGTTGTCTAATTGCTCGGCTAGGACTTACAGTACTATGTTGAATAGGTAGGGAGAGAGTGGGCAGCCTTGTCTAGTCTCTGATCTTAGTGGAATTGTTTCAAGTTTCTCTCCAGTTAATTTGATAATAAACCAATATACTGGTTTGCTGTATATTGCTTTTACTATGTTTAGATATGATCCATGAATTCCTGATCTTTCCAAGACTTTTATCATGAAGGTATGTTGGATTTTGTCAAATGCTTTCTCAGCATTTAGGGAGATGTTCATGTGGTTTTTTTTTCTTTGAGTTTATTTATGTAGTGGATTACACTGCTGGATTTACAAATATTGAACCATTCCTGCATTCCTGATAAAGCCTACTTGATCATGATGGATGATTGTTTTGATGTGCTCTTGGATTCGGTTTGTGAGAATTTTATTGAGTATTTTTGCATAGATATTCATAAGGGAGATTTGGCTGAAGTTCTTTTTGAGTCTTTGTGAGGTTTAGGTATGAGTGTGATTGTAGATTCATAGAATGATTTGGGTAGTGTTCCTTCAGTTTCTATTTTGTGAAATAGTTTGAAGAGAATTGGTATTAGGTCTTCCTTGAAGGTCTGATAGAATTCTGCACTAAAACCATCTGTTTCTAGGCTTTTTTTGGTACGGAGACTTTTAATGACTGCTGCTATTTCTTTAGGGGTTATGGGGCTGTTTAGATGGTTTATTTGCTCCTGATTTAACTTTGGTACCTGGTATCTGTCTAGAAAATTGTCTATTTCATCCAGATTTTTCAGTTGTGGTGAGTATAGGCCTTTGTAGTAGGATCTGATGATTTTTTTTTTTTAATTCCTCAGTTTCTGTTGTTATGTCTCCCTTTACAGTTTTGATTTTTATTAATTTGGATACTGTCTCTGTGCCCTCTGGTTAGTCTGACTAAGGGTTTATCTATCTCATTGATTTTCTAAAAAAAAAAAAAAAAAAAAACAAAAAAACCAGCTCTTAGTTTTATTGATATTTTGAATAGTTCCTTCTGTCTCTACTTGGTTGATTTCAACCCTGAGGTTGATTATTTCCTGCCATCTACTCCTCTTGGGTGTATTTTCTTCTTTTTGTTCTAGAGCTTTCAGGTGTGCTGTCAAGTTGTTAGTGTATGCTCTCTCCAGTTTCTTTTTGTAGGCACTTAGAGCTATGAGTTTTCCTCTTAGCACTGCTTTCATGGAGTCCCACAAGTTTTGGTATGATATGTCCTCATTTTCATTAAATACTAAAAAGTCTTTATATTTCTTTATTTCTTTCTTTATTTTTTCCTTGACCAAGTCATTATTGAGTAGAGCATTGTTCAGTTTCCACATGTATGTGGGCTTTCCATTGTTTTTGTCATTATTAAAGACCAGCCTTAGTCTGTGGTGATCTGATAGGATGCAAGGGATTATTTCAATTTTTTTGTATGTATTGAGGCCTGTTTTACGACCAATTATATGGTCTATTTTGGAGAAGGTACCATGAGTTGCTGAGAAAAAAATATTTTTTGTTTTAGGATGAAATGGTCTGAAATGGTCTGAAATGGTCTATAAATATCTGTTAAATCCATTTGGTTCATAACTTCTGTTAAGTTCACTGTGTCTCTGTTTAGTTTCTGTTTCCTTGATCTGTCCACTGCTGAGAGTGGGGTGTTGAAATGCCCCGCTATTATTATGTGAGGTGCAATGTATGCTTTGAGCTTTAGTAAAGTTTCTTTTATGAATGTGGGTGCCCTTGCATTTGGAGCACAGATGTTCAGAATTGAGTTTATCTTGGTAGATTTTTCCTTTGATGAGTATGAATCGTCCTTCCTTATCTCTTTTGATTACTTTTGGTTGGAAGTTGATTTTATTTAATATTAGAATGGTTACTTCAGCTTGTTTCTTGGGAACATTTGTTTGAAAAATTGTTTTTTATCCTTTTACTCTGAGGTAGTGTCTGTCTTTGTCACTGAGGTGCGTTTCCTGTATGCAGCAAAATCCTGGGTCCTGTTTATGTACCTAGTCTCTTAGTCTACATCTTTTTATTGGGGAATTGAGTCCATTTATGTTAAGAGATATTAAGGTAAAATGAATCTTGCTTCCTGTTATTTTTGTTATTAGAGATGAAATTATGTTTGTGTAGCTATGTTTTTTGGGGGGCTGTTGAAAGATTACTTTCTTGCTTTCTCTAGATTGTAGTTTCCTTCTTTGTGCTTGAATTTTCTATCAATTACCTTTTGAAGTGCTTATGGAAAGATATTGTGTAAATTTGGTTTTTTCATGGAATATCTTGGTTTCTCCATCCATAGTGATTGAGAGTTTTGCTGGGTATAGTAGTCTGGGCTGGCATTTGTGTTTTCTTAGGGTCTGTATGATATCAGTCCAGCATCTTCTGGCTTTTATAGTCTCTGATGATAAGTCTGGTGTAATTCTTATACTTACTGCTTTTAGTATGTTTTCTTTTCTTTTTTTTTTTGTGCATTTGATGTTTTGATTATTATGTGACGGGAGGAATTTTTTTCTGGTCGAGTCTATTTGGGGTTCTGTATGCTTCTTGTATATTCATGGACATCTCTTTCTTTAGGTTAGGGAAGTTTTCCTCTATAAGTTTTTTTTGAAGATATTTACTGGCCCTTTAAGTTGGGAATCTTCACTCTCATTTATACCTATCCTTAGGTTATCCTTAGGTTTGTTCTTCTCATTGTGACCTGGGTTTCCTGGATGTTTTGGGTTAGGAGCTTTTTGCATTTTGCATTTTCTTTAACAGCTGTGTCAATGTTTTCCATGGTTTCTTCTGCACATGAGATTCTCTTCTATTGTATTCTGTTGATGATGCTTGCATCTATGACTCCTGATCTTTTCCTAGGCTTTCTATCTCCAGGGTAGTTTCCCTTTATTGTTTCTACTTCCATTTTTAGATCCTGGATGGTTTTCTTTTTTAATTCCTTCACTTGTTTGGTTGTGTTTTCTTGCAATTCTTTAAGGGATTTTTGTGTTTCCTCTTTAAGGGCTTCTACCTGTTTACCTGTATTCTCCTCAAATTCTTTGAAAGTGTTATTTATGTCCTTCTTAAAGTCCTCTATCATTGTCATGAGAAGTGACTTTAAAACTGAATCCTGCTTTTCTGTTGTGATGGGGTGTCCAGAGCTTGCTATGGTGGGAGATCTGGGTTCTGATGATGCCAAGTAACTTTGGTTTCTGTTGCTTATGTTCTTGTGCTTGCCTTTCACTATCTGGTTAACTGTAGTGCTATCTGCACTCACTGTCTCTGACTGGAACCTATCTTTCCAGTTATTTTGCTTGTGTCAGAACTCCTCAAAGTCCAGATGTCTCTGTGATCCTGTGATCCTGAGCTCCTGGGTGGAAGAACTCCTGCGATGCAGGCTGCTTCTGGAATCCTGAAGTCCTGCTGCTCTGAGTGCAGTGGTTCCTCTAGGATGGCTCAGGTTATGGTGTCTTCACAGGAGCAGAGCAGCTAGGTGTCTGCCCCGGCCAAAAGGCAGCCACTCACATTCTTAACACAGCTTAAAAGTCCAAAGTTTCTTCTGAGACTCAAAGTAGTCCCTTTATTGCAAGCCCCTGTAAAATCAAAGAGCAAATTATATACTTCCAGCATACAGTCTTTACCATTCCAAAAAGGGAAAAAGGGGCGGGGGTGGCATAGTAAGAAAATACTGGATCAAAGCTGTACTGAAAACCAGCAGAACAAACACCAAATCCCAAAGGGCTTTGTCAATGAACTTTGGACAATGTTCAATGTCAATGGGCTTAGACAGCTTTACTCTTCTGGCGTTTTTTTCCTGCCTTGGGCTAGTTCGACTCTATGTATGATGCAGATAGTTCACAACTCTAGAATATCCAAAAGCTTCCGGTCTCCAATCCAATCCAGGCTTCACTTTCATAGCTTTACATAATGTCTTCTTGTGGCCTCCATGCAGGGATTCCACAGCCACAGGCCTGGCCTCAGTGGTTCTCTGTAACCATGGAGAAAGATGCCATGATCCCTTTATTAGTATAGCCTTCATGACTCTGAAGCCAGCACCACATGCGTGATACACCATGTCTCATTGAATTACACTTGTAGCCAACTAATTTGTTGCTGCTTTTAAGAAATAGAAAATTCCTTGGGCCTTTTTCTTTCAAAACTTGTAGTCTTAGCTAGGTTTTGTCTCTTCCCTTTATTTCAATAAAGGTCGGGCCTATCCTTCATCTCCTTATCTCTTTCAGAACAAGCCTTATCTCCAACTTTAAATTTCCTGGTGCTTTTTTTCTCTTTAAGCAGTACATTTGTATTTCTTTTTGCCCTACTTGCTTCATACATCGCAGACCCACATAAACGTGATTACTAGTCACCATGGAGTCAATATTATGTTGCCTTGACATCTCTTCCACCAAAGAAATGAGTTCAATAATTTTCAATTTTGCCTCAAATAAATTCCTATGACAGGGCAGCACAACAGAAGAAAGTAGTCACTTTTTTCTTTTCTCTCTCTCTCTCTCTCTCTCTCTCTCTCTCTCTCTCTCTCTCCTTTTTTTCTTTCTTTTTTCTTTTCCAAAACACAAAAATGTTCTCCAGCCAACCGCTAATATTCTTCTTTTTTGAAACCTCTTGAGCTTGGCCTCCAAGGTCTGCATAACTCTCAGCATTACTCCCTTTCAGCCTACTGTTAGGATGCCTTTATTAAGCTTTTTCTACAACATTAAACTGCTTTTGTAATCTAAAGTCCCAACATCTTTCATAGTTATTCAAAATACAACATGGTCAGTTTCTTCCCAGAAATAGCCTACTTCCTGGTATCAACTTTTGTCTTAGTTTTCCATTTCTGGGTTAAATCATTATGAACAAAGCAACTTATAAAATAGAACATTTAATTGTGCTATGAGTTTCAGAGAGTTTAATGGCACAGTGAAGGCCTGGTGGCATGTATAGCTGAAAATTTACATCTATAAAACACAAAGAGAGGGCCCTGGGAGTATTGAGAGGCTTCTAAAATCTTAAAAGCACTCCCAATTACATGTTTCTTCAAACAAGGCCACATCTCACAGTCCTTTCCAAACAGTACCAACTGGGAACCAAGTTTTCAAATCTATGAGCCTATGGAGGCCATTCTCATTTAAACCACGAAATTGAGAAACATAATCTATACCCCTAAGAGGGACAGCATATGCTTTAAAACAAGTACGCAATCTACCATGTAGTGGTATTTCTCTCTGCCATCACTATGAGTAGTCAGTCTTCTGTATTCTACTCTGCTTCAGTATTTTATATCTATAAGGTCTCGTGAATATTATAAATACTGCTTATAGTAATTCTCTTTACTGGAGCATCAAAGAGAAAATGGGGGTTTGGTAAGATATCTCAGTGAGTAAAGAGATTAGACATGTAAGCCTAGCCATGGCTTATGGTTAGATCATAGAAAACCACATAAAGAAAAATGACTCCACACAGTGTTCTTCTGACCTGTAAATAGATGTCATGGCACATACATTCATGCACACATGCACATGGTGGAGTAATCATAAATTTCACTGAGAGTGTTTATAGTGTTAACATTTGCAAATAGGTTCTAAGTTGGGTTGCCTTTGAATGAGTACAAAATTGTTGCCAATGCTTAGGAGAAGGAGATGGATAACTGACAGAGGTGAAAATCTGAGGAACTGATGACAAAAACTGGATGATTGAGGATGTCTCTCAGTAGTTGGAGAGGTTTTTCAAAAACTATCTGTAGAAAGGTGACCATTAATTAATTAAAGATCAGAAAGTGGTCATGATGCTCTATTGGGAAATCATCACAAGACTGATAATGTCAAACTGCCTACCTTGGAATGTTGCAATCTGACACCATTGAACAGCAGCCTAGCGTGCAATGACCCTATCTTGTGACCTAGAATGCTCTAATTTGCATAAGTCTAATTTTCATAGCTCTTGTTTACATGTCACAGATTGTACAACTGAAAATTTTGTACACAGTAGCTTACAACAAACTATACCAAGTGTATACAGACCAATAACATAGACTGTATACTTTTGCATGGCTTGAATTTCATACAGGAAACTGTAGAGACACACCCTGACCATTAGAGGACTTGTTTCACACAGAGACTCTACCCCTCTGCCTCATAGTGTAGACAAGGAATATTCAAGTCACTACCTAAATTATAGCTATTTTGAACTACCTTACTTTTAGTAAAAAATTAGTACATTTTGCTATTGCTATGATAGATATAGAATGAGTGGGTTGCAGGAGGTGTATATAAGCTGAGAAATAGATAAAAGTGGGTTTGTTGAGCAGGTTCTAGTGAGAACTCATAATGCATACTAAATGTAATCTGTACACTATAGATTGGTCACCTACTTGCTTCTGTTATTTACTGTAGCTGGTCCTCTTCCTCCATGTGACTCTAAATGATCTTTGCTATTTCCAAACAATAATGGATGTGATAAAAGTTAGAAATTGACAAAAATTTATGGATAGCACCTATGCCTTCATTTTTGAAATCTGGAATATATTTTGGTCTCGGCACAACACAGTTTCCCTTGAAAATTGTGCTTGGTAATTGACTACTAAATACAAGAAGAGGTCTAAGATAAGTATTTTTTTTAATTAAAACAGAATGGAAACATGATTGAAGAACTATAATGGAAAAACACTGAGTCTAAATGAAATGCCATATTAAGTTCAAAACTACATGGTGACATGCAGACAGATAATATTAGAAGTCAAGGTCTTGACCTGGGTGAGGTGACACACACCTGTAGTTCCAGAACATGGGAACAAGAGTTGCTCTACAATCCATATTACATGAAGCAGGAGTGTTACAAATATAAAGGCAATCCTATGCTGTACAGTGAGACACTGTCTCAAACAAACTTGGGTCAAGGTTTGAAGCAGTGAATGTGGCTCTGTTGCCAGTGGAGAGTGCTTCATCTGTGTGCAACATTGGGTTTGGACCCCTGAACTGAAAACAAAGAAAAATGAACACAAACACCAAAAGGAGGAGGCAGAGATCATGTGTTGGAGATAAGACTGGGCTGTCACAGGGCTGGTTCTATCTAGTCCCACTCAGAAAGGCTAAGATGAAGAAAACAACTGACAAAATATGCTGGTAAGGATGAGGAGAAAGAGGAATACTTATTCACTATTAGTGGGGTTGGAAATTGGTGCAGCTACTCTGGTCACTGGTGCAGATAATTCCCCAAAAGCTCAAATATATCTACCATATTCACATCTATACCTCTCCTCGACACATGCCCCAATGATTTGCCATCCTGCTTCACAGATATCTGTTTGACCATGTTTTTTGCTATCTTATTCACAATATCTAGGACACAGAAACAATTTAAATGTCCTTCAATGATGAACGGATAATGAGAATGTTGCACATATCCAATGGAATTCTATGCAGCTGCAAAGATGAATGAAATTATGAAATGTAAATGTATAGGTTAATGGTGGAACTTGGAAATACTATGTAGAAGAAGGAAGGTGATTCAGACCTAGAAAGATAAGCACTTGATATTCTCACTTATATGTAGAACCTGTCCTTGAAACTCTAGATGTATGTATATACTCTTATCATCACAGGAACCAGAAGAGTAAGAAGACTCTATGGGAATGGGTTAGATTAGAACCAGCTTCTGAGAAGGGCCTAGAAAAATACAGGAGTTTAAAGAGGAAATGGAAAAAATGAGGAGGACTTAACTAGGAAGGGTGAGGGAAGCCAACACAGAAGGTGCGTAAGTGAGAAAACATAAATAATACCAAGTGAGTTAAAAAAAAACATAAAAACACATTATGTGTGTATGTACATGCATGTGTGAAGTTATTTTACTTGAGGTGATAATGCTTCCCCCAAAACTCATAAACAATGTAACAAAAGCCCCATTATCAGGCAAGGGAAACTTCCCTTTGAATTGTTGGTCAGGGGTGTAGCCTTAGATTTTTTTAAACCTACTTTTAATAAGGGTTCTCAAATGGTTCAATCACCCTTCTAGCCCACTGTACAAGATAGGGAAGAAAAGATGACAAGGGTATGTGGACCTGTTTAGAAGTAATTTGGGGGGGGGGGTGAGTCCAATCTACATTTTTTTAGAATACCAGCAGTCAGTCCAGTTTAGTCAGGATACCAAACATGAGAAACAGCAGTGGGGGGCACTATGTAGCAGTAACCACCAGGCCTCTGCCAAATCAGCACAAGTCAGTGGAAGTGACTGGAACCAGCCAGGATGCCAGGAGATGTTTTCTGCCATGCCTCTCTCAGTGAAGTAAAGATCAGTGAAGATAAAGATGAGAGACCAATGAAGCTACCTATGCAAGGCAGCATGCAAGTGCTTCATCACTGTCCATTGAGTTCTATTTATACTCTCTCCAAACATCAGTGTCCACAGCAAAACACTATGTGAGTGAGTCTGTATCACCTGACATATCCAGAAACTTCCACTTTACAGAGGAGTTGAAGACACTCCAAAAATAATATAGACTATAGCCGTTTCTCTTGGTCCCTTCCACAATGTGAAGGTAAGTCCCTGTTGCTTTGAAGATATTACACAGTTGGGACACAAGACTTAGAGCTGGAACTGAGGTAGAAGACTCCTTCCTGAGGGCTAGCTCTCATAGTATCCAAAGACTCTGTTGTTTGAGACAGGGTTTTTCTACATCGCCTTGTCTGTCCTGCAATTTACTATGTAGATAAGGCTTGACACAAACTCACAGACAACTACCTGCCTCTTTCTTGTGAGTGCTGGGATTAAAGGTATGTGCCATCATTCCTGGGCCAAAGATTCTATCCAAGCTGCCAAGACAAAAAAAAAGCAAAGAGTAGTCCTACATAACTATAGTATCTGTGAAACACAAAAATGACCAGTATAGCAAGATATTCTCAAGAATGAAATAGTGAAATTTATATCTGTGATTTAAGAGGCACAGGGGTCTCTGTGCTCACAGGTAAGAATAAGAGAACCAGGAATGCTAAACACATAGTGTGTTGCCTTCAAGGGAAAGGATGTATAACCTGTTACTCATAAGACTGTGAGGAAACTTGGTTAATAGCCTGGTGACCTTTGCTCAGTCTGTGGCTGAGGCCACACAGGATCTTCTCCCAGATGCTTATCATCAGCTTTTCCCCCTCAATCTATAGAACCTGTCTTATGGAAGGTACCATATGTACTTTACAAAGAGTTTCAAGGTCGTCACATTTGATCTTCATTCAGTTTACTTTGTTCCTCAAGAAGACTTATGTGTATTTCATTGTGCAGACCAGATTTGAATTAATTATCACCAAGAATGTTTTGACCAAATTGTGCCCTGCCTCTAGATGAAGAGCTACATGTAATCTGTGACATCGAGAAAAGGAAAATCAGTCATTTCTAGGGATGAGCTGCCCAGATAGGTTATCCAAACCCTGGTCACCCTTAAACACATACACAAAGAATAACACTAAGTAGACTCCATAGACTACACACACACACACACACACACACACACACACACACACACGCTATACATGGTTTCATATACAAACCAGGGCCATTTTTCTTTCTTTCTTTCTTTTTCTTTTTTTCTTTTTTTCTTTTATATTTTATTTACACCCTAGAACACCCCTGTCCCATGCCCCCTTTCCTTTTTGCTTTTATACAATTTTTTAAAAATGTTAATCAAAGGATTTATAAGTTTGGTAATGCTCAATCAGAAGCGTAACCCAATACCCAACCTAGATATAAAAACTATCTTTGACTGGTGGAGACATGTGAACATCTGCCTCCATGCCCCCTCTCTCTTTCTCTCTCTCATCACCTAGCTTCTCCTCTTCTTCATCTTCTCTCCTTGTTCCATCTCTTCCTCTCAGTACTCCTTCCCACTTAGCTTCTCCTACATATCACTCTTCCTGTTAAGTAGAACTTTTCTCTCAAAATACAGTTAGAGCATACTTATTCCTAATTGTACCAGTGAGGTACAAGATAGTCCTAATACCCAGTCCATCATTCTGTTGACTAACCAGAACCTCTGTCATCCCTTCTAACTAAAACACTTACTTTTGATCCTGGCTTTTTGGCTTTAGAATGAATGTCAGCTGAAAACCATCTACTCAGATCTTTTCTCTCAAAGTAAATAGCCAGGATTGGTTATGAAACTATAGGTCTTCAACCCCATCAGAAATCCAGAATGACTGAGTTAACTGAAGTTATGGGAAGCACTAAGCATAGCTTCTAAAACTTAGCCAATTTATAGAGACCTCTGAACACCTGAAAAGCCCCTATACTACTGAACGTTGGAGCATCAAATCTTCAGCCTTCTGGGCCAGAATCATCTGACAGACCTTAGTGATGCAGGATTATTAAGGGCTGATTACTCTGTCTAGGCAGATATAATCAGTCGACTATTCTGCATGTGTGTCCTTTTCTGGACAGTAATTTGTCTGTAGATGGAGAGAGGCAATTCTTGCCTAGTGGCTGTCACCACACAACTGGAGTATCTCCAAGGATGCTCAATTTCTTCTTAGAATCCATGACAGGAAGCTGTCAGGAGCAGACAGGTCTCTAATCAAAATGAACATTAATATATAAATATTTGTAGTGTCAGTTCTATGGACTTCTGAAACCAACTATCCATGTAAGGTAACCTGGACTGTTGTCTGTTCACTCCTCTCAGCTATTTCTAAATAAAATGTGGAAAACACCCTAACAATAAACTCAAAACCATGAATTTGCTATAGTCCATTAACTCATAGGTTAACCGTCCCAAATCAGTTAAAAAAGGGCTGGGTCTAGGCCTTGTATTCCTAAATGTGTTATACAGGCACAATGCCCATGAGAGTATCAATATTCATCTCATTTTTATATTAATAAGAGGCTCATACCAATGAAAACCTTAAATTTGAAATCAAAGTAAATTTTGTACCATTTAAGAAAGTATAACTTCACACAGATTTCTACCAATAGGTTATGGCTATGCAATAAGTCCTAGCTAATCCCCCCTGTTCCAACAAAACCACTACTTTTCTCTAGAAAGACAGACCATTATTAACCACATTAGTCCCCAAGCTCAGGAAATAGGGGCACTGACTCTTCTTTAACTTCTTCAAGCTGATTAAGGGCATTGAGATTTTAGAAGAGGGGTGGGGGGAAGAGTAAGTTGATAAGCCTCTGAGGCTGTGTCTTCACTGAATCCAGATGGAATTCCAGGACATCAGAGGTTTGGGCAGGTCTGCTCAGTATGCTTGATGAGTAGATACACCAAGGCTGTGCATTCTGCAATATACAATTCTCAGAACAAGTTTTAGTATCAAGAAAAAAAAATTTCCCACCCCCAGGGGGCTGACATTTTTTTTTTTTAAAGATGTTGGTTCTGACAACTTTTTTTTCCGCTTGTTAAAATTGGTTGTAGTATTTACGTTTCAGATTTTATCCCCTTACCCTACTTCCTCCCACCACCCAGAAACCTCCTATCCCATCCCTCTCCTCATGCTTCTATGAGGCAGTGACTGCACCTACCACCCTCACTATCCCCTCCCCGCCCTCACATTCCCCCCCCCCCGTGTGTTCATTTTCTTTATGGGATCAAGAAACTCCTCTCCCACCTATGTCTGACAAGGCCATCCTCCCCTACATATACCTCTGGAGTCTTGGGTCCCTCCCTATGTGTTCCCAGGCTAGTGGTTTAGACCCTGGGGGGCTCTGGTTGTTTGGTATTGTTGCTTTCCACCTGGGGTCACTAACCCTTTCTGCTCCTTCAGTCCTCTCACTAAGTTATCCATTGGGAAACCCCTGATCCTATCAGTGGTTAACTGTGAGCATCATCCTCTGAGTGTTTTAGTCTTTGGCAGACCTCTAAGGAGACAGCTATATCATGTTCCTCACATTATGCACTTCCAGCCATCCACAACAGTGTTTAGCTTAGGTGGCTGTACATGGGGTGAATACCCAGGTGGAATGGTCTCCTGATGGTCCCTCCTTCAGTTTCTGTTCCATGTTTTGTTTCCTTATGTGCTCCCTTGAGCATTTTTGTTTCTCGTTCTAAGTAGAACTGAGGCATCCCCTCTTGGTCTTCCTTCTTCATGAGCTTCATGTGGTCTGCTGGTTGGGTCTTCGCTAATCCTAGCTTTTGGGCTAACATCCTTGGAGATATGTTTGTGTAACTATCTTCTTTTGGGGTTTTTGGAAGATTACTTTCTTGCTTTTTCTAGGTTGTAGTTTCCCTCCTTGTGTTGGAGCTTTCCACCAATTATTCTTTGAAGTGCTGGATTTGTGTTGAGATACTGTGTAAATTTGGATTTGTCATGGAATATTTTGGTTTCTCCATCAATAATGATTGACAGTTTTGCTGGGTATAGTAGTCTGGGCTGGCATTTGTGTTCTCTTAGGGTCTGTATGATATCAGTCCAGGATCTTCTGGCTTTTATGGTCTCTGGTGAGAAGTCTGGTGTAATTCTTATAGGTCTGCCTTTATATGTTACTTTGCCTTTTTCCGTTACTGCTTTTAGTATTTTTTCTTTGTTTTGTACATTTGATGTTTTGACTATTATATGGCGGGAAGTATTTCTTTTCTGGTCTAAACTATTTGGAGTTCTGTAGGCTTCTTGTATATTTATGGACATCTCTTTCTTTAGGTTAGGAAAGTTTTCCTCTATAATTTTGTTGAGGATATTTACTGGGCCTTTAAGTTGGGTGTCTTCCCCCTCATCTATACCTATTATCCTTAGGTTTGGCCTTCTCATTGTGTCTTGGATTTCTTGTATATTTTGGGTTAGTAGCTTTTTGCATTTTGTATTTTCTTTGACAGTTGTGTCAATGTTTTCCATGGTATCTTCTGCACATGAGATTCTCTCTTCTATCTCTTGTATTCTGTTGGTAATACTTGTGTCTATGACTCCTGATCTTTTTTTTTTCTTCTGGTTTTCTATCTCCAGGGTATTGTCCCTTTGTGATTTCTTTATTGTTTCTACTTCCATTTTTAGATTTTGCATGGTTCTGTTTAATTCCTTTTCCCATTTGGTTGCATTTTCTTGCAATTCCTTAAGGGATTTTTGTGTTTCCTCTTTAAGGGTTTCTATCTGTCTACCAGTGCTCTCCTTAAGTTCTTTGAGAGTGTTATTTATGTCTTTCTTAAAGCCCTCTATCATCATCATGAGAAGTGATTTTAATTCTGATTCCTGCTTTTCTGGTGTGATGGGGTGTTCCGGGCTTGCTCTGATGGGGGAGCTGGGTTCTGATGATGCCATGTAACTTTGGTTTCTGTTGCTTACGTTCTTGCTCTTGCTTTTTGCCATCTGGTTAACTCTAGTGCTGCCTGTACTTGCTGTCTCTGACCGAAGCCTGTCTTTCCAGTTATCTAGCTTGTGTCTGATCTCCTAGGGGTCCAGATGTCTCTGTGATCTTTTCCAGCTGCACTGATTACAGTGGTACCTCTAGCATACCTCAGGATATGGTGCCTCCAAGGTAGCAGTCCAGCTAGGTGTCTGCTGTTCTGGGTGCAGTGTCTCCTCCAGAATATCTCAGGATATGTTATCTGACGCTCTGAGTTCAGTCATTCCTCTGTGGCTCTGGGTTGCGTGGACCTTCCAGTATGTCTCAGGTGGAATCTGGGGTCCACACAACAGCAGACCCGGCAGAATTCTGATCCAGGCCTCAGATCTGAGAACTAGTTTCTAAGACACTGTCCAAGTTAGAACGCCTGGGATCCCTGCTTCCTCTGGGTTCTTGGAGGATGGGGGGCAGAGCTGCCCCCCAAGATCTGCTCAGTGCTCTGGCCCAGACTGGAAGGAACCAGTGTTCAGGTCC